>NC_066553.1:9040029-9100029 GCF_024679095.1 Eriocheir sinensis | reverse complement strand
TCTTCTTTCCCTACTTTCTTTTTCTTTTCCTTGATCTCACTGCTGTTTCATTTTACGCACCTACTGTTCTTCTTCTATATTCTATCTGATTTTACTAGATGTTTTTTTTTTATATCTCTCTTTCTCTCCTTTTTCTTGCTTTTCTTTTCGATATTTTATTTTGTTATATTTTTCTCATGTTCAATTTCCTTTCAGTTCATGTTTTTTTTCCCTCATCCTTCCATTCCATCTCTTTTACTCTCTTTCTCATTTTTATTTCGTGTCATATTTGTCTTCCTTTATTTTCCATTCCCCGTCTTTTTTTTTTGTACTTCATCTTTCCTCTTTTTCCGTCTTTCTCCGTTTTCTCATTTTCTCATATTTTCTTGTTTTATCCACTTTTCTTTTTCTTATTTTCTTTCTCTTTGAATTGCATCCGTCCTTTCCTATTATCTTCCTGTCTTATATGTTCTAGCTCTTCCTTCTTCTCTTCCTTTTCTCCTTCCTTCGTTCCTTCTTTTAGCTTATTCTTTTTTCTATATATTCATCACTAGGTCTGTCTATTTGTCCATTTCTTCTTCTTCCTATTTCTACTTTTTTTTCTTATTTCCTCTTTCCCCTTCCTTCTCTTTATCCCTCTTCTGTTCTTTCTTCTTTTTACATGTTCTTTTTCTCCGCCTTCTTCCCCTATTCTTACGTTTTCCGCCTTCTCTTTCCTCTTCTTTGTCCCTCCCTCCCTCCGTCCCTGTCCCTGTTTGTCTCCATTTCTGTTTCTTCTTGTTTTTCCTCTCCCTCCTTTTCTCACCTTGTATCCTTATCTCTTCTTTCGTTTCTCTCTCTCTCTCTCTCTCTCTCTCTCTCTCTCTCTCTCTCTCTCTCTCTCTCTCTCTCTCTCTCTCTCTCTCTCTCTCTCTCTCTCTCTTTCTTCCTGTCTTTTCCTCCTTATCTTTTCTAATCTTCCCCTTCCTTTTTTCTCCCCTTCCCTCCCCACTGTCTCCTCTTCCTTCCTTCCTCTCCCTTTTCTTCCCTTCCCTTCACTTCCCTTCCCTTCAATTCCCTTCTTGTCCCTTCTCATCATCACCCTTACTTCTCATCCCTACCCTCCCTCTCTTCTCTTCCCCTTATCCTCTCCCCCATTTTTATCTTTTCCCCGGAGTCCATCTTTCCCTCCCTCCCTTCTTTCTCTTTCCTTCCTCCTCCTACTTCCATTCCCTTTCCATCTGCCTCCCCCCCCCCCCCTTTCATTCCTTTTCCCTCCCTCTCCCCTCCCTTCTCTTCCCCTTATTCTCTCCCTCCTTCCTTTTTCCCATAGCTCATCCCTCTCTTCCACCCCTCCCCCCCCTTCCCCCCTGCAGCTGGTCACGATTCTGGTCAGATCCGTAACTTGGGGACACGGAGGAAAAAATTGTCCCCGTAAAAGTTTCCCCGATAATAAATAAAGTTTTACACACATTTTTCACTCTTTGCCGCGGGACGAGAAGGAAGAAGACAAGGAGGAGGAGTAGGAGGAGGATGAGAAAGTGACAGAAAGAGAGGAAGCGAGAGAGGAGGAGAAGGAGGAGGAGGAGGAGGAAGGGAAAAAGAAAACGAGATGAAAAAAACAACGAGATGGAGGAGGAGGAGGAGGAGGAGAAAAAGAAAGTGGAATTGAATAAGATGGAGAAGGAGAAAGTGACAAGAAAGAGAGAAAGCGAGAGGAGGAGGAGGAAGAAGAAGAAGAAGAAGATGAAGAACAAGAACAAGAACAAGAACAACAACAAGAGGGTGGAGGAGGAAGTGACAGAGAGAGAGAGAGAGAGAGAGAGAGAGAGAGAGAGAGAGAGAGAGAGAGAGAGAGAAATCGAATGCACGAACAAGTAATATATAGTCCCTTTCTCCATATATTTTACCCCATATCAGTCTTTCCTTTCTCTGTAGGCATTTAAAGGTAGTCATTGGATTTACATACGTGTCCTGAAGGGAAGGGAAAGGGGATTAAATGGAACTGTAAGGTATGGGAAGGTGGAATAGTGGAAGTGTACAGGTTGACAGGTGATTAGTGTTGATTACAGGTGAGGTTGAGTCGATGGAAGAACAGGTATTGAACGGATGATGTGGATAGGAAGAGGTAAGGAGGGAAGAAGGAAACGAGGGAGGGAAGGAAGGAGATAGTGGAAAATAGAGGAAAGTGTAAGGAAGAAGAGGAAGGAACGATGAGGATATAGAACAAGTGGAGACATGATATACTGGAAATAAAAACAAAAAAATAGAAAGACATTGAAAAAAAACGAAAGCAAGAACGAAGCAAGGAAACGTGCAATAAAGATAGAAAGTAAAGTAAAGAAACAAAGACAAACAGAAAGAAAGAAAAAGTAAAGAAACAAATATAAACAGAGACAAAAGGAAAACTAGAACCCAAGGTGGTAAGAGTATTAGAGGTAAGGAAGCAAGGACGAAGTGAAGAAGGGAGGAAGAGAAATTGACTGATAGGGAAAATTGAATGGGAATAGAGGAGTTAAGGGTGAGGACTCGTGAATGGGGAGTAAACGGGTAGGGAAGTTAAGCATGAGTCTGGAAAATAGGTAGGGAAATGTATGGGAGGTAGAGAAGTAGAGGAAGGAAGACTAGGTGTAGATAAGAGATAGTGGAACATGTATACTGGGTAGAAGAGTGATTACTGAGTGTTATGAAGAGGTAGAAACACGTGTAGATAAGAGGGAAAGATATGAGTTGGGAGAGGGTGCAAGGAAGACTACTGAAATAATGATTCGAGTGATGATATTGATAGGAATACAAAGAAAAAGAAGGTATGAAGAGAGAGGGGTAGGGAGGTAGAGTAGGAGGAAGAGAAGATACCATTCACATTCACACAAGAAATGGCGGTGTCTATTAGGGCCAAGAGGATCAGATGGTTGTTAAGACTGATTAAAGAAAGGAGAACATCGGCAACTATATTAATCGAGTTCAAAGATGATTATACCTTCACGAACCCTCACAGTGTCATAATAAGAAGGTATATGTATAGGTATATGTATTCTTTAAGGTGTGTGAATATATGTAAAGAGTGTAAGATATGTAATACGTGTGTTAAGATACTTGCTGGTGTCCGCTATTGTTAGGTAAGGCATTTCAGGCATTCAGGAGCAGTAAGTAGCGGGCTTTTTTTATTTCATTATTTTCTTCATTATTCTCCTCTGCTGTAAAAAAAAATCATAGTGAGGTAGAGACAGGTACAGTGATTAGCGGACAGGTGTGGCGGAGATGCATTAGCGGAGGTCGTGTGTGAAGGGACAGGTGTTACCGCTCAGGTGGGACGGTCCGTATACCTGTCTCGCGATGTGTCTGTCTGTTATTACCTCCATACGAACTTGAGACAGGTATTTTTTGGTCGTAATGAGAGAAAAATATAGAAAGTTTCCTAAATCATTGTAGTTTCTCTCTCTCTCTCTCTCTCTCTCTCTCTCTCTCTCTCTCTCTCTCTCTCTCTCTCTCTCTCTCTCTCTCTCTCTCTCTCTCTCTCTCTCTCTCTCTCTCTCTCTCTCTCTCTCTCTCTCTAAACACACTCTCAGACCCGAACTGTTTCCCCTCAAACGTGTCTCCCCTTAAGATGACAACTCCCATTTTCTTTCAACTTGGCAACTTGATTAAATTTTCTGCGAGTTCCTTCCTTCCTTTATGACCCTCTCCGTCTTCTCCTCCTCCTCCTCCTCCTCCTCCTCCTCCTCCTCTTTGCTCCTTATCTTGTTTCTTCTTTCCCTTGACTCTCCTTTATTTTTTTTCTCCTTCGCTTTGTCTTCTCATTCTCGTCTTTATTGTTGCTTTATTTCTTCATTCCTTTTTCTCTTGTCTCTCCTTTACTCTCTTGACTCAGTATTATCCACTTCATCTCTTCTCTCTCTCTCTCTCTCTCTCTCTCTCTCTCTCTCTCTCTCTCTCTCTCTCTCTCTCTCTCTCTCTCTCTCTCTCTCTCTCTCTCTCTCTCTCTCGTTTCTCTTATCTTTAATTGGTTTCTTCCTTTCCTTTATTTTTTTTCAGCATCGGCCTCACCTTTTCCTCCGTTTATATTATTTCCTCCTCTTCTTAATCTTCTTCTCTCTTTTTTTTCTTTTCTTTAATTTGTTTTTTCATTTACTTTTTTTACTATATTTTCCACTAGCATCATTTTCACATTTTTTTTCCTCCTTCGCTTCTATTATTTCCTCATTGTCTTTTTTTCCCTCCTCCTTAGACCTCCCATTTCTTTTCCTGTTTTTCATTTTTTCTTGTTTTCTTCATTTTCCTTTCCTCCAAATAGCCAGCTTGTCACTCCTTCTCTTTCTCATTGTCCCTTCCGGCTTCTCCTCCTCCTCCTCCTCTTCGTTTTCTTCCTTTTCCAACTACAAATTTAGCAAGGACATGGGCGAGAATGAGTTTACTGACTGAGTAGCAAATGAGTGGAACAGTCTTGGCAGTCATGTTGTGAGTGCCAATACGATAGATACATTGAAGAAAAGTTAGATAGATTTATGGATAGGGAAGATAAGTGGGGTAAGATTTACACGGTTCTTGCAGACTCCAAATGTTCCAATATAGGATAGGGTAGGTTAGATAGGTAGATAGTTTAGATAATTTCGTAGATAGGAAGGATAGATGGCGTTAAGTTTTATGGCTCCTTATGTTCCCCCACTATGACAGATGATGTTCCAATAGGGTATGGTAGGTTAGATAAGTAAATAGTTTAGATAATTTCGTAGATAGGGAGGATAGATGGAGTAAGGTTAGCTAATTCCGTAGATAGGAAGGATAGATGGAGTTAAGTTATATGACCCTAGCAGACTCCTTATGTTCTCCCTCCTCTTCTTCTTCCTCCTCCTCCTTCATCTCCTTCATCTCGTCCTCTGTCAATATTCTGCGTCGTAATTCCTCGGAGGCTGTGCGGAGCGAAACATTAAAACTCGTGCCGTGTTTGTCCTCAGCGCGGCCTGTCCCGTGTGTTTGTCTGTTGTCCTCCCCCTGTTGACTCAAGGGGGGGGAGGGGGAGGGGGAGGAAGAGGAAGAGGAAGAGGAAAGTTAAAAATGAATGTTATACAAGGACAAGAGTGAAATGATTAGAGAAAGGACGAGAAGGAAGGATGATGATGATGAGGAGGAGGAGGCGGAGGAGTAGTAGTAGTAGTAGGAGGAGGAGGAGGAAAGTTAAAAATGGATGTTATACTAGACAAGAGTGAAAGTATTAGAGAAAGAACGAGAAGGAAGAATAAGGAGGAGGAGGAAGAGGAGGAGGAAAGTTAAAAATGGCTGTTATAGAAGGACAAATGTGAAAGGATTAGAGAAAGGACGAGAATGAAGGATAAAGAAGAGGAAGGGTAGGAAAAGAAAGAAGTGTTTGTTTTTGTTTGTTGTTGTTTTCATCTTCCTCTTTTCACCCATACATTTTCACCCATACGTTTCCACCTATACATTTCCATCCATGCATTTCCACCCATACATTTCCACCCATACATTTCCACCCATACATTTCCACCCATACATTTCCACCCATACATTTCCACCCATACATTTCCACCCGTACTTTTCCGTTCATCCCTTTCTACCCATACCTTTCCCCCTTCCCTTTTCTTCACTACCACGACCATCATCTTTGCCTCCACTATCTAATTCTCTCTCTTATATTCCTCCTCCTCCTCCCTCTCCACCTCCACCTTCTCCACCTCTTCTTCCGCTACCTTCCCCTCTTCCTCCATCACCACCACATCCACTTCAACCTCCACCACCTTCTATAACACTACTACAACCACTGCGCACTATACCTCTTCCTCCTCCTCCTCCTCCTCCTCCTCCTCCTCCCCCCTTAATGTAGTAGCCTCGCCTCCCCGGTGTATTTTTTTTCCGAGGGGGGACCAAAGCGAATGCTCCCTTGGCTCAGATTAGCCGAAGCATCTTAAGAGGCCGCCCTTAGGAGCACGGCGGCTAATTTCCATTATTAATGAGGGCCTAATGGTCGACCTCTGGGTGGCGCGTGTGGAAGGGGGCGGAGGATCGAGGGAGGGAGGAGGGAAGGGGGTTGTAGGAAGACGAGAAAGAAGAGAAAACAGGAAGAAAGAGGGGGTGGATTAAAAGACGGGGAAGAGGAGAAGTGGTGATGAGGAAGAAAATGAGAACAGGGAGGTACGAAGGAGGGTTGAAAGGGTATGAGGAGGAATAAGAGGAAAGAGGAGGGTGCTGGAGAGAGGATGTGGAAAGAGGAAAAAGAAGGGAAAACAGGAAGAAAGAAGAGGTGGATTAAAAGACGGGAAGTGGTGATGAGGAAGAAAATGAGAAGAGGAAGGTACGAAGGAGGGTTTGAGGAGGAATAAGAGGAAAGAGGAGGGTGCTGGAGGGAGGATGTGGAAAGACGAGAAGGAAGGGAAAACAGGAAGAAAGAAGAGGTGGATTAAAAGACGCGGAAAAGGAGGAGTTGAGACGGGGAAGAAAAGTAAGGAATGGGTGTTTTTAGGGTGGAAGAAATGAGGAGGGATGAGAGGAAGAGGGGGAAATAGCTGCGCAAAGTGGAAGAAAAGAAGGAAAAGGTCAGGAAGAAAAAGGCGGGGGATTAAACACCGTGGAAAAGGACATTTGGGGATTGGTAAGGAAAAAAAGCGAGGTAAGAAGGAGGGTGCTGGAGATGAGAAGGAAGGGGGGATGTGGAAGGAGGCGAAAGAAGGGTAAGTCTTGAAGGAAAAACGGGGTGGATTAAAAGACGTGGAAAAAGAGTTGTGATGAGCAAGTAAATAAGGAAAGGAAGCTGAGAAGAAGTATTAAAAGGGCTTCGGGAGGAATGAGAGGGAGAGGAAGGAGGGAGAGGATGTGGAAGGAGGAGGAAGAAATGAAAACTGGAAAAAATAGGCGAGTGGGTTAAGAGACATGGAAAAGGAGAATATGGGATGAGGAAGAAAATAAGGAAAGGATGGTTTTGAAGTGAAGGAGACATGAGGAAATGGGGGGAGGGAGAATAAATGTGAAAGGAAAGAAAGAAAAAGGTGGACAAGAATACGGCCAAAAGAAGAGGGTTGAGGATATGAGGAATGAGAGGAAGGAGGAGGTGGAAGGGGGAATGTGGAAGGAAAGAAGGGGAAAGCAGAAAAAAAGAAGAGATGGAGAAGCAGGAATGGCGAAGGGAAAAAAAGGAGAGGGAGGTAAGAGGGAAAGTATAGAATATGAGAAGGAATTTGAGAAAAGGGAAGGATGTTGAGGTAGCGGAAGAAAGAGAGGAAACGGAAGAAGAAAGGATAAGTAAGGAGATGGGGAGGGAAGGCTGGTAGTGAGAAATGGGAGAGAGGAAAAAAGTTTTGATAGGAAGAATTCGGAAGCTAAGAAAAGGACAGATAAAGAGGGAAAGAGAGGTAAGGTGTGAAAGGGCGAAGAATATGAAGATGATGATGGCGTAGACGAGGAGTGAGAATAGATGTGAAGGGGAAGAGAAGGAAGAGAAAAAAGACGGAAAAAAAAGAAAGAAAAAGAGAAGGGGAGATGGAAAATTAGATAAAAAAAAAGAAAGAAAAAGAGAAAGGGAGATGGAAAATTAGATAAAAAAAAGAAAGGAAAAAAGAAAGGGAGATGGAAAATTAGATCAAAGAAAAACGAGGAAAAAAGAAAGAAAAGAGAAAGATGGAAAATTTGATCAAAACAAAAAAAAAGAGGAAAAAAGAGAAAGAAAAGAGAATGATGGAAAATTAGATTAAAACAAACAAACAAAAGACGAGAGACTGGAGGAAAACAGAGAATAGGAAGGAAATGCTCGAACAAATAAAATAAGAAAAAAAAAGAATGGACTCAAGAAAGAAGAGGAAGGGAACAGACCAACAAAAAACGAGTGAACGGAAAAACAAACAACAAAAAAAGGAGAAAGGGAATAAACAAAGATAAAAAGAAGGGGGAAAGGAGGAAGATGGAAGGGTAGAGATAGGGAAAGTAGGCTTAAGATAATGGGAGGGAGAAAATAGGAGGAAGGGAGCTTTTGAGAGGGACAAATGGGGAGGGATTGAGGGAAATGGGATAAAGGGGGCTGACGGGAGAGGTATGGATATGAGAGAGAGAGAGAGAGAGAGAGAGAGAGAGAGAGAGAGAGAGAAGAATAAAAGAAAGAAAGAAAGAAAGAAAGAAAGAAAGAAAAAGAAAGAGAAAGAAAGAAAGAAAAAGAAAAGGAGAAAAAGAAAAAAAGAAAAAAAAGGAAAAAAGAAAAGAGTTGGAGATAAGAGAGAAAAGAAAGAAAGAAAAAGAAAGAAAAAAGAAAAAGAAAGAAAGGAAGGAATGAAAGAAAAACAAAAAACAGAAAAAAACAGAGAGAGAGAGAGAAGGTATAATTAGGGAAGGGAAAGGAGGGGTTCAAAAGGGCGTTATATGGGAAGGATTGAAGAAAATGGAATTAGGAAGGAAGGCGGGCGGAGAGAGGGGGGTAATTAGGGGTGAGGGGGGGGAGGGGGGAGGTGAGAGGCTGCGAGACGAGACAAAGGAACGCACAAAGGAACGCACAAAGGAGGAACGCTTAACACTCCTCATTGCATATATTATTGTCTCCCTTCCTCCTGCTTTCCCTGCTTCTGCTTCTCCTTCTAATGCTTCCTCTCTCTCTCTCCCCTTCTCTCCTCTTCACTGGGTTTTCATTCTCTCTCTCTCTCTCTCTCTCTCTCTCTCTCTTCCCTTTCACTTCTTTCCTTGGTTCTATTTTCTCCCTCTTTCTCTCTTTATCTCCCTCTCCTTCCTTCTTTTTTTCCTTTTCTCTCTCTCCCCTTTCTCCTTTTCACTGGGTTTTATTCTCTCCATCTCCTTTCCTTCCCTTATTCCCTCTCTTTCCCTTTCCCTCCTCTTTACTTCTTTTTTTGCCCCTTCCTTCTTCCACCTTCTTCTCTACCTCCATATTTTAGTCGAAGTTTCTCATTCTCCTTCTTTCCCTTTCTTTTACTTCCTATGTGATCTTCTTTTCCTTCTCTTCCTATTTCAGTCTCTCCTCTTTCCTTCCCTCCTCCTCTATTCCCTTCTCTTCCTACCTGTCACGTTCTCCTTCTGGTCTCCTACTTCAATCTGTTCCTTCCCCTCTGCTTTTTGTTTTTCTCTCCCCTCCCTTGCTTTCTCTTCTCTTCCTTTCCCTCCTGTGTTTTCTTCCTTCCTTTTTCTTTTCTCCTCTTCAGTATTTTCTTCGTATTTCGCCTTTTATGCTTTTTTTTATTTTCCTTTCTTCTTTTTCCTTTCCTTCGTTCTTTCCTTTCTCTTGTTATTTGTTTTCTTTCTTACTTCATCCGTTCTCTCTTCTTTTTGAGTCCCTTTCTTCTTCCTTTCCTTTCTCTTCGTTCTGTTCTCCCCTTCTTCTGCTTCTTATCTTTTCTCTCTCATTACTTCCTTCTCGTAACTCCTTCTTCTTCCTTCTTTTCTTCCCTTCTTCCTCCCTGCCTTCCTTCACTCCTTCTTTCCTTCCTTCTTCAGCTTCTTCTTCCTCCATCTCCCTGCTTGTTTCCTACATTCTCTTCCCTTCCTTCTGGTGATTTCTTCTTCTTCCTTCTGTCCTTCCCTTCTCCCTTCCTTCCTTTTCTTCCTCTCCTTCCTTTCCTCCTTCAGTTTCTTGTCTCCTTCTCTCTTTGATTGCTTCCTCCATCTTTCTTTCCTTCCTTTTGTTTTGTCCTTCTTCTTTTTTCTTTTCCTTCCTCTTACTTCTGTTCTCCCCTTCTTCCTTTGTTACTTCCTTCGTCTTCTTGTCCTGTTATCTCCTTCCCTTCCTTCTGCCGCCCTCTTCTTGTCCCTTTTCTTCTCCCTTCTTCCTTCCTTCCTTCTTCGGGTCTCGGCGGCCTAAGCACCCTCTCCTTATGCTAATCTCCCTCACCCTTGTACGCCTGTCTCCTTCCCTTAATATACGGTCCACTAGTCTCTCTCTCTCTCTCTCTCTCTCTCTCTCTCTCTCTCTCTCTCTCGCTCTCGTGCTAGGCTAATTTCTATGTACCCCTACGTCTCCATTTTTCCTCCTCTTCTTCTTCCTCCTCCTCCTCCTCCTCCTCCTCCTCCTCCTCCTCCTCCTCCTCCTCTTAATGCCGTTAATGTCTGGCGTAATCAGCCCCTCATCAGCCCCCGAAGACCAGCACAGTACACGGCTGACATCATTTATTCTGCCTCCCTCCACACTCCTCCTCCTCCTCCTCCCCCCTTGCCCCATCCCAAAAGTCCCACCCCTTATCTCCCCCCCTCCCTCGTTCTTCCAGCTCCTCTTTTTTTTTCCCGCTCCTTCCCTTCTACCATCCCGGAGAGACACCATTATTTTTTTTTTTACCTTACCTTTCCTCTTCTTTCCATGTCTTTCCACTTCTTTGTTCCTTTTCCCACCTTTCTCCTCTTTTTCTCCATATTCTTTTCCCAGTTATGTTGTTTGTTTCGGCTTGGGAGAGCAGGATTTGACTCTTTTCTCTTTCTTTCCACTCCTTGTTTTTCTGATACTTTTCTCTCCTTTCTTCTCCTTTCCATGCTGTCTCGTTCTTTATTTTCCTCCCATTTCCCTTTTTCCTTATTCCGCTGTTTGGTTTGACAAGGTAAATCACGAGTCTCCTTTTTTCAATCTTCCCTCTTCTCATTTTCCATGCCCCGTTTATCTTCTTTTCCTCTTCTCCCTTCTCTCTCTCCACGACAGGGTTCTCTTTCTTGTTTACCCATATTTTTGTGTGTGTTGCTGGAATTGGCAGAGGAGAGACGCATGAGACGAGAGGGGAATAGGGAAAGGGGAAGAGCTGTATTTCCTTTTTGAATCGTTTGTCAATGCTGTAATGGGGATGCTAGAGGAAGGGAGAGAGTGAGGGAACGAGGGAAACGGGAGGCTGGGAACTGCTGGGCGGGGCATTAAGGGATTGAAGGCGGAAACGATGACGGGGATGGTGAAAGGGACGAATTGAGGGCACTTGGGGATTAGCGGGTAAAACATGTGAGGGGCGTGACGGGTGGGGAAGCAGGATGAATATTATGCTGATGATTAGCACGGAAATGTAGGCAGCCAGGTGGGGGGATCAGGCACTGGGTGAGGGGACAGGTAAGCCGGGTATTGGTGCCAACTCCCGGGTGATTAGCGGGCCATGAATGAGTGAAGGGAAGGGACACACACACACACACACACACACACACACACACACACACACACACACACACACACACACACACACACACACACACACACACACACACACACACACACTGATTGACTAGGGGAACTCCTTATGCTTTGGAAGTCAAATTTTTGCCATTGCCTTCATTTTTTGGTATGGAAGAAAAAGGGAAGAATATAAGAATCAGCGGGAACTTGGAATTGTTGTTGGGTTGAATGGAGGACTTACTTAAGTTTTTGGTAATCAACTTTTTTATACTTCCGTTATTCTTTTGTATATTCATAAGAAATGGGAAGTTTTGTTAGTCGACTTTTTTATACTCCTATTATTCTTTTGTATATTCGTAAGACATGGGAAGGACTGAGGAAAGAAGAATTAAACTGGAGCTGAATTAAATATGTGCCTTGAGGGAATTCGTGAGTGTGAAGAAAGTAAATATTGAGAAAGAAACGTGAGCCTGAAAAGATGTGGACTTGAAAGCTCTGAATGTTGGAACGACACAAACGTAAAATATCTAAACAAAGAAATATTTACCCATGCACAACGGAGGTACAAACTGTGCGGGGAAGTTGAAGAAGAGAGAAATATGCAGACACACACGTACAGAATAATGACTAAAAGAATAGAAGTCTGAAGGGAACGAAAGAAGGAATACGAGGAATAAGAGAAAAACAGTCGTGAATTTTTGCTTCCGGAAAGAGTGTAGAGGAGAGAGAGGGAGAGGGAGAGGGAGAGAAGAAAGGCAGGTAAAGAAAGGGAGGAAAAGAAGGGGTATTTGTGTATTTTTTTATTCATCCCACCTTGTATAACTCTGGGATTGTTTTCTTTTGCAGCTGTGAGCGATATCTTCCTTTCTCTCTCTCTCTCTCTCTCTCTCTCTCTCTCTCTCTCTCTCTCTCTCTCTCTCTCTCTCTCTCTCTCTCTCTCTCTCTCTCTCTCTCTCTCTCTCTCTCTCTCTCTCTCTCTCTCTCTCTCTCTCTCTCTCTCTCTCTCTCTCTCTCTCTCTCTCTCTCTCTCTCTCTCTCTCTCTCTCTCAGCATTACTTCCATATCTCTAGCAACAACGTAAACATTAATCTAAGCCTATGAAAAGCAAGACTCATTAAACGTTAAACAGTGGCGGGTACAAAAAGCCACGACACACAGATTTTAACTTGTGATAGAAGGAAAATAGAAATGAAAGACTAACCACGGCATTGAAGGGGATGGAGAAGGCAAGAGTGTAAGCAGTTTAGGGTCGCCGGCGAAACATCGGGAACTGTGTAAAAAAAAAAAAAAAAAAAAACGGCGAGAGAAAAGCGATTACAGAGAACACGACGACGGTGAGAGAAAAAACGTAAAATGATGCAAAACACACTCGGTTAATAATTCCATGTTAAAGAAGATACACAGAGAGAGAGAGAGAGAGAGAGAGAGAGAGAGAGAGAGAGAGAGAGAGAGACAAAATTACATACATACATTCATACATACATACAGACAGACAGACAGATAGACAGACAGACAGACAGACAGACAGACAGGTACACAAACAAACAGGTAAAAACAGGCATTCATACAGATAAACTTTCAAACACAAACAGACAGACAGACATTCAGAGAGAGAGAGATTAATTAAGATAGGTTTGCTCAGCCCCCGCAGGCCGCCTCGTCGCCGGGTGCAGCAGGTGAGCATCGCGGCCTCCTCAGGTGAGCGTGGCCGCGCGCCGCTAATTAAGTTGGCCAGGTGTGCCGCGGCGCTAATACACCTGATTGACTGCCAGGCTCAGAGGGATAGAGCTGGTCTTGTGATTGTAGTAGTGGCAATTGTGGTGCTGGTGGTAGTGGTGGTGGTGGTAGTGGTGGTGGTGGTGGTAATAGTCGTGGTAGGGGTGGGGGTAGTGGTGGGGGTACTATTATGTTGATGTTTGAAGTGGTGGGGATAGTTATGGGTGTCGAGTAGTGGTAGTAGTAGTCGTAAAAGTAGTAGTAGTAGTAGTAGTAGGAGGAGGAGGAGGAGGAGGAGTTGGAGGAGGAGAAGGAATAGTAGTAGTAAAGTGAAAATAATAATAATAATAATAATAATAATAATAATAATAATAATAATACGTAATAATAAAAATATAATAATAATAATCACAATACCTCGAGGCCGTGAAATATCCCTTGCATAATATTTTCCTATAATCATCCGAGCGAAAAAAATATTCAACTAATTATCTGAACTGATACAAGATTATTCAAATATTTTTTTAAGTCATCCTGTTACGGTGACGCTGATTAAGTAAGGATGTTAGTGAATAAATACATAAATGAATAAATATGTGAATGATAATTAAGCAAATCCATAAAACATCAATAAATACATTTCTAGACATATTGGTTGTGAATCGGCAGTATTCTAACCTTTCGCTTTTCTTTTCTTTTTTTTACAACAAAGGAGACAGCTCAAGGCATAAAAAAAGGAAACTAATAAAAAAAAGCCCGCTACTCGCTGCCCCTATAAAAAATCCAAGGAGGTGGCCGAAAGAGCGGTTAATTTCGGGAGGAGAGGTGTCCTGATGCGTGAACCTTATTTACAGACGTTAGTTATGACTCCCTCTTCCTACTTGAAAAACCCACGACAGTTTTTATTTTTTCTCGTCTTGGTTTATTTCCGCGTAATTCACTTCCACTTACTGTTTTCTTGTCTTATTCCGCTGTCATTTTGCCTTCTTGCGATCAGTCATCTTTTGTTTTAGCTGTTTCGTGCATTGCTTTCTCAATAGTCATTCTTTCGTTTGTTATATTTACCTTTCCTTTCATGTCTTTTATTTTCTACCGTTCCTCCGTGTGACTGAAGTTATCATGATGTATCTCTAACAAACCACAGCTAGTTTCACCTCACATTAATTTTTACTAACCGAGAACTTGAACGTGGTCGATGTATACGTAAACATTAACTCGTAAAAGTGGTTCATTGAAAGGTCGCAAGGGACGGGGTGCAGAATTCTAGTGTTGTGGGAACTGACCTCAAGGGAAGGGGCTGCTAGGAATGAATGAAAGGAATAGTCTGCTGCGGTATGTAACATAGGGGTAAGTGTGATGTTACCTGGCCACGTCCCTTTAATGAGACAGGTAACACGAACCTCTTCCACGGTATTGCAGGTATTGTGTGCTACGGAAATGGCGAAAAGGTTAAGAGGAGAGATGAAAGATGAGCATGTGACATAGTAAGGAGGGCGACGCATGAGTGTGTTGCAGGCAAAAAAAAAAAAAGGTAAGATGAGAAGAGATGATACAGAAAGGAAAACAAAATAAGGAATGAAGGATGAGCAAGTGGTACAGAAAGGAGAGAAAAATGGGAGATGAGTTGTTGCTAACGATGTGTGTGTGTGTGTGTGTGTGTGTGTGTGTGTGTGTGTGTGTGTGTGTGTGTGTGTGTGTGTGTTGAAGTGTTGCGTGTGCTCAGACGAAAGTAAAGTTGATCGTTACGTTAGACTGCTTACTTTACTCTTCTTTTTTTTCTTTTCTCTGTTCTTTTTTTTATAGGTTTAAATTCATACTGATGTTCTAATGGAAGTAGTTATTTGTTATGTTAAGACCGCGCTCCTTTCTTCCTCTTTTTCATATTTTTATTATTGAATTCACTTTTATTTATCCCTTCACTAGCATACTCATTTTTCATTATTGTTTTTTTTTTATCTTATGTTCATGCCGGTTATTCTCCACCCTTCCCGCTGTCATTTTACCTTCTTGCGATCATTCATCTTTTGTTTTAGCTGGTTTTTGCATTGCTTTCTCAATATTTATTCTTTCGTTTGTTGTATTTACCTTTCCTTTCAATTATTTTATTTTCTACCGTTCCTCCGTGTGACTAAAGTTATCATGAAGTATCTCTTAACAAATCACAGGTAGGTTCGCCTCACTTAAATTCTACGGTGTTTGATTTCCTTTTTTCACTATGTTCATCGTACACCGTGAACTCTTACATATGTCACATTTATTTGGCATGTATTTTTCCCTCTTTCATCTCTTGTTTTCCTGACGTTTTCCTCTTCAATATGTATCAAGTTCTCCTCTTTTCAATTTCTTCCTCCATTCATTTCTTTTATTAGTATATTTTCTACTTTTTTTTTTGCATGTTTTCGTTTCTCTCCTCCATTTCTGTTTTGCTAATTATCTTTTTAATTTAATAACGTGTTCTCAATCTTCCCTAATTTCCCTTCCCTGCGTTACGTTTTTCCGCCGTGTCATTGTGTTTCCATTGCACTTTTCGCCTTTCTTTTTTCCCCTCCCCGCCCCAACACGCGTATCACTGTTAAATCTCTCGCCCATTGTTCAGCGCGTTTTCCGTCGGTCTGTTTCCCTCACACATCACAACCTGTTTTTCGTTCTTATTTAACTTGCTCTCATCCTCCTATTTATTCTTGCCTTGTTTTCGTGATATTCTTTCCTCCATCTTTGTTGTTCACCCCATCTCGCCCGGGATTTTCTTTCGTTCTCCTTTGTTTAATTTCCTTTTATTCTATTTATCCTTCCCTCCCCTTTTGCTCCTCAACACTATTTTGCTTTTCCATTGTCTTTTGTTGCTAATCCTGTTTTCACTCCCGTCCTCCCCCGTCGTGTTTTGTATCTCCTTTATATGTATTATTTTTTGTCTCCTATTTGCATAACATTATTCTCGTCAGTCTGTTTGTTTGTCATGGCGTTAGCGTAATTCTATTTTCCTTCATTTTTAAGTTTTGTTTAATGCTCTTATTTTCGCGGTCTTTTGTTCATCCTCTTTTTCCCATCAGTGTGTTTTGTTATCTGTCATGTTTTCTTTCTTCTTTTCCATTAGCTCATATTACGTTCTTTCTTTTCCTTTCGTCGGGTTTTCCTTATCTTGCTTATCTTTTATCCCTCCTCATGTTCAGTCTCTTCTATTATCTTTTCACTTTTGTTTTTCATTTCTCCGCTTGTCCTTCCTCTTTTTATCTTCCTTACTCCTTTCCTCCCTCTTCCATGTTCATACTAATCTATCAACCCTCCTTTTTCTCCTCTCTGTCTCACTTGCTCATGCTTCATCCCTTATTTTGTTTTCCTTTCTGTATCATCTCTTCTCCTCTTGCCTTTTTTTTTTGCCTGTAACACACTCATCCGTCGCTCTCCTTACTGTGTCACTTGCTCATCTTTCATCTCTTAACCTTTTTCTCCATCTCCGTAGCACACAAACTTTCCCTCTGAGTCTGCTTTTCCTGAATTCACACCCTGATTTCCGGTTGTCCCTTTCACATTTTTTCCCGTCCCTCTCCTGTGTCCCTCTCTCTCTGTTTTCCCCTCCCTTAAACTGTTTCCTGTACCATTCACTCGTGTTTTCCCATTTTTTCCCGTCCTTTTCCTGTGTTCCTCTCTGTTTTCCCATCCCTTAAACTGTTTCCTGTACCTTTCACTCGTGTTTTCCCATTTTTTCCCGTCCTTTTCCTGTGTTCCTCTCTGTTTTCCCATCCCTTAAACTGTTTCCTGTACCTTTCACTCGTGTTTTCCCATTTTTTCCCGTCCTTTTCCTGTGTTCCTCTCTGTTTTCCCCTTCCTTTAACTGTTTCCTGTACCTTTCACTCTTGTTTTCCCGTTTCCTCCGTGTGCCTTTCATTCACTTTCCCCGTCCTTTTCCCGTGTTCTTTTCTCTCCAATTTCCCTTTCCTTTCACTTTGTATTCCCGTTCCTCTCACTGTTTTCCCGTCCTTTTCACGTGCCCTTCTTTATTGGGTTTATCCGTCACACAGCCGGGCTTGGGGAGACTGCTTTAAATAGTTGATAATCTGCAAGGAGGAGGAGGAGGAGGAGGAGGACGAGCGGGAGGGTGTTGTTTTGTTTTTTGTTGTTGTTGTTGGTGGTGGTGGTGGTGATGGAGGCGCAGGAACAGGAAGAGGAGTAGAAGCAGACAGTAGAAGCAGTAGGAGAGGTAGGAGCTTGAGAGGGAGAAATAGAAGCAGAAAACAGACGAAATAAAAGACACACACACACACACACACACACACACACACACACACGTCACAGCGGCCCAGATTACAGACATGCGGTGACTAAGGGTCCATTTCCGTCTCTTCATCGCGTGACCTAAACTTGATATACTGAGGATCAAATGCCAACCCCCCAGCGAGGTTCTTTGGGGGTTGAGGAGTAAGAAGAAAAGGGGAGACTATTGGATTTGAGAGATTACATGGAAGTCGGTGCTAGATCTTGTCCTTCCCTGATCATTACCGACTTTGCCTCCTGGAAAGTGAAAATTGGAACGGAGACTTTCAGGGATTCTTTTTCATTTGTCAGACGAATAATTCTACATGAAAATAACTGAGTAGGAAGATAAAAAGATTGCGTTAGATACTGTTATTCCTTGATTATAGTCCACCTGACATGCAAGAAAATGAACCAGCTATAAATACTATTGCACCCAGCTATCCAGTTCTTCCATTACGAAAGTATAAGCTCGATTCTCGAAGTGATGTGAGCAAACTGCACTAGAATTTGGAGCCTGGCAGCGAGTTTATTCTTCAGGAGTTGAACTTATGATTTTGTAAAGGAATAAACAGTAGGCTGATTGTAAAAGTGTGGTTTACTTTTTAATGTGCAGTTTTTCGTTCCCTTCCTCTGCCTCTTTTTCGCTAATTATCTTCTTAGTTTAATAACATGATCTCAATTTTTCCTCATTTCCTTAACCCTGTAGCTGCGGGGGGTTTCTTAAAGGCCCCTCTAAGCGAATTAATAAGAAAAAGTCATCACTCACGCAAACCATTTCATAATATATATCAACGCATTTGTGATTAGTTTATGCATCATCTATTTTGGGGGGTTTATATCATAGCAAAAATTTGGCCCGTCGCTGGTAAACGGTAAAGCCACAAATTTGGCCCGTCGCTGGTAAACGGTAAAGCCACAAATTTGGCCCGTCGCTGGTAAACGGTAAAACCACAAATTTGGCCCGTCGCTGGTAAACGGTAAAGCCACAAATTTGGCCCGTCGCTGGTAAACGGTAAAGCCACAAATTTGGCCCGTCGCTGGTAAACGGTAAAACCACAAATTTGGCCCGTCGCTGGTAAACGGTAAAGCCACAAATTTGGCCCGTCGCTGGTAAACGGTAAAGCCACAAATTTGGCCCGTCGCTGGTAAACGGTAAAGCCACAAATTTAGCCCGTCGCTGCTACCAGGTTAATTGTGTCATGATTTTTGCAGGTTCATTTTTTATATCGCATTACGTGTAAGAAAGTAAAGACTCGTATCAGATCAGGCGTAGAATTCTCAGTTATTGATCTAATTATTATTCGCTGAAAACAAACGACACAGTAAAAACATTAGTGGATAAATAAATAAGAGATTACAAGGGGGAGTCACGCCTTTCTTCGTGACTAACAACCTTCCACGATGTGATATTAGATTCGACTGCAGAGAAACATCAGATATTCCCGGAGAACAAGTTAATAATGAGGGATAAGGGTCGTATTTTAAAACATTTCGTCGCCCAAGTTCACATATTTGACATGGCTTTCGTAGGAGCTGTAGGCCTTTCCAGGGGTAGTTTTATGACCCTGGTGGTAGTCTGACCCTTCCTCTGTACCGTGAACCCAGAAACACATATTTGACAAGGCTTTCGTAGGAGCTGTAGGCCTTTCCAGGGGTAGTTTTATGACCCCGGTGGTAGTCTGCCCCTTTTTCTGTGCCATGAACCTTAAAAAAACACTCATGAAAACCCGATTGATCCTCTCCTTGACCTTTAGAAATAGTTGATGTGAGAAGCGATGGTGTCTTAAAATACAGCCCTTGATCACTCTCTGCAAAGGTGGCGGCCGTCAACGATACACCGCAAATTACATAGCTGGTGTTAGTTACGGCTTGACATTGATTTACTGCGAGAATAATTGAAGGTTCGCTTGAAGATTGGCAGTAGTTAGAATCAAGCTAATTCTAGTATATTAAGAAAGGAACGGCAGATCAGGGTGGTTTTAGTTGCGTTTATTACCCGTCGGCACTGAAGGAAGAGATTATAGGTGTTTGAAGTGTGATTACCTCCTGAAAGTTGAGGAATCGAGAGTCTTGATTGTAACAGCGTCTGGATCACGTGATTACAATGGTGAGGTATTTACGACGCCACCTGGGAGGGACAAGTGGCTCATATCAGACTTCCTCCTTTTTTCTCTCTCAAAGGATCGAATCATAGTGAGCTGTTGAGTTAATAGGAGAAAAACGGTTGAAACTACAAAAAGAGGGAGCGATAGATTTCCCAAAGAAGAGAATAATCGTAGCTGATTTAGCGGAGGAGAAAAATAAAGTCTGACATGCAACAAAGAAAGGATCGATAGCTGTGACGGAGGAAAGGGTGAGAAAGGAGGGAAAAAGAGGCGGGTCCAATCTTCACCATTAACGAAAACTACCGCGATCGTGTAAATTACTAAGAAAAGTGAAATGAACTGATGAACAAATTGCAGACGTAAAAGCGTTCGAAATATAAGATTTAAATATTGAAAACAGAAAAAAGAGAATGAATGAAAAAAAAATGGCATTCTTTATCTCGAAGGGGCAGAGGCGGCAATAGGGGAAAATAAGGTGGAAAATAACGTCCCCAGGTCTTGGATACGAGTTTACTGAAAGGGGGAAGAAAGAAAGACGGAAGGCGACTTGAATGGATGAGCAAATCGCAGTTTATCCCGAAGATGGCAGTGCAGGAAAACATGGCACACGGATCCTACCACCTAACCTGTAGACTTAAATATGAGTTTGATATGGAAGGAGGAAAGAAAGGAAGACAGGAAACGACTTGAAGCGATGAGCAAATTACAGACTTTATCCTGAAGTGGGAGTGTGGGAAAATACGGTACTCTGCTCTTAAAGATGGGGTTGAAATTGAAGGAGGGGAGAAATAATGAAAAGGAAAAGATTTTATAGATGAACGAATTACAGACTTTATCCTGAAGTGGCAATGTGGGAAAATACGGTACTCTGCTCCTAAAGATGGGGTTGAAATTGAAGGAGGGGAGAAATAAAGAAAAGGAAAAGATTTGAATAGATGAACGAATTACAGACGTTATCCTGAAGGTGTCAACGTGGGAAGATAAGGTAGTCAGGCCTTAAATATAGGTGTGAACTTGGAGGAAATAAGAAAGAAATTAGAAAGAGAAAAGACTTGAATGGACGAACAGATTATAAGCTCGGTGTGGGAGTTGAGAAGGTGGGAGTAAAGGAAGGTGTGTTGTTCGTGGGCATATTTGGGTTTGATATTGAAGAAAGAAGGCAAAAAAAAATATAGATAAAACTTGAATAGTGAACAAATTACAGACCATCTCGAAAGTAGAAAGATCAGGAGGTGTAAGGAAAGGTGTGTGTGGGTAAGAAGGAGGGTGCTGGAGATGAGAAGGAAGGGGGGATGTGGAAGGAGGCGAAAGAAGGGGAAAAGGATGAATTAGGATGGAAGAAAATAATGAAAGGAAGCTAAGGAGAAAGGTTAAAAGGCCTTGAGGAGGAATGAGAGGAAAGGGAAGGAGGGAAGGAGATGTGGGTATGAACTTGATATTACAGTAAAAAAAGGACAAAAATACAGGGAAAAATGACATAGACGAAGAAATTACAGACCATCTCGAAAGCGTGTTAAGAAAAGTTGTGTGGGTGGTGGGCATGTTTGATATTAAAGGAAAAAAGGGAAAAAAGCAGGAAAATGACAGACTATCTCGAACGTGGAAAGATGAGGAGGTGTGAGGGAAGGTGTGTGGGTGGTGGGCATGTTCTAATACTAAAGGAAAAGAAAAGAAGAAAAAAAACAGGAAAATGACAAATGGGGGAACAAATTGGAGACTATCTTGAAAGCGTGTTGAAGAAGAAGTGTAAGGAAAGATGTGTGAGTGGTGGGCATGTGTTTAATTTAACGGAAAAAATGAAAAAAACAGGAAAATGACAAATGGGGGAACAAATTGGAGACTATCTTGAAAGGGTGTTGAGGAAAAAGTGTAAGGAAAGATGTGTGGGTGGTGGGCATGTTTAATTTAACGGAAAAAATTAAAAATAAATACAGGAACATGACAAATGGAAGAACAAATTAAAGACTATCTTGAAAGGGTGTTGAGGAAGGATGTGTGGGTAGTGGGCATGTGTTTAATTTAACGGAAAAAAATGGACAAAAAAAAAATTGAAATAACGAATGGACGAGGAAATTACAGACAGTCTCGAAAGCGTGTTGAGGGGGAGGTGTGAGGAAAGACATGTGGGTAGTGGGCATGTGTTAGATATAAAGGGAAAAATGTCACCCCTCAAAAACACACACACACACAAAAAAAGAGAAATAACGAATGAACGAAGAAATTACAGACACTCTTGAAAGCATGTTTTGGAGGAGGTGTGAGGAAAGACTTGTGGGTAGTGGGCATGTGTTAGATTTAAAGGAAAATGTTCCCCGAAAAAAATAACGAATGGACGAAGACATTACAGACAGTCTCGAAAACGCGTGAAGGAGGAGGAGGAGGAGGAGGTGTAAGGAATGACTTGTGGGTAGTGGGCATGTGTTAAATTTAAAGGGAAAAAATGTCACCTCCCCCAAAAAACAAAAAAAACAAAAGAAATAACGATTGGACGAAAAATTACAGACAATCTCGAAAACGCGTGAAAGAAGAGGAGGTGTGAGAAAAGCTGCGTAGGTGGTGTGCATGTGCTTAATACTGAAGGGTAAAAAAATACGAAAAAAAAACAGGGAAATGACAAATGGGTGAACAAATTACAGGGAATCTCGAGAGCGTGTTAAAGAGAAGATGTGAGGGAAGGTGTGTGGGTGGTGGGCATGTTTGATATTAAAAGAAAAAAGGAAGAAAAAACAGGGAAAAATGACAAATAGACTTAGAAATTACAGACTGTCTCGAAAGCGTGTTGAGAAAGAGAAGGTGTGAGGAAAGGCGTGTGGGTTTGGGACATTAAATTAATATGAATGAAAGAAGGACAAAAAAACAGGGAAAATGACATATAAAAGAAGAAATTACAGACTATCTCGAAAGCGTGTTGAGAAAGGGAGGTGTGAAGAGAGGCGTGTGAGTTTGGGGCTTTAGTTTAATATGAATGAAGGAAGGACAAAAAAAAAGGGGAAAATGACATATAAAAGAAGAAATTACAGACTATCTCGAAAGCCGTGTTGAGAAAGAAGTGTGAAGAGAGTCGTGTGAGTTTGGGGCTTTAGTTTAATATGAATGAAGGAAGGACACAAAAAAAAAAAGGGAAAAATGACATACAGAAGAAAAATTAGACTATCTCGAAAGCCGTGTTGAGGAAGAGGTGTGAAGAGAGTCGATTGGGTTTGGGGTCATTAGTTTAATATGAATGAAGGAAGGACAAAAAAAAAAAGGGAAAAATGACATATAGAAGAAAAATTACAGACCTCGAAAGCGTGTTGGGAAAGAGAAGGTGTGAGGAAAGGCGTGTGAGTCCTTTCTATGCGTTTAATGTTGAAGAAAGAAAAACTCCGTGAACAAAAAATCGGATAAATGGATTACCTAATTTCAAAGGCGTGGGTTTAGTTACGATCTCGCTCCGCCCGTTACCTGCTCTGTCTGTCGGAAGGCCTGGGCTGTGTGCGGAGTCTTCAGGAAATGAGTGAAAGGAGTTAATTAAAGAGGAAAACAAATAGACTTTACTGATTACAAAGGTAGGGTTAGTTACGGGTTCACCTGAGGCGTGAGGGGAAGGGAAGTGATTGGAAGGGAAGGGAAGGAAGGGGAAGGGTGGAAGGAAGGATGGGAAGGGAAGGAAGGGAAAGGAAGGAAAGGGAAGGGAAGAGAAGAGAAGGAAAGGAAAGGGAAGGAAGGAAGAAGGAAAGGGAGGAAGGGAAGGGAAGGAATAGAGGAATGGAAGGGAAGGAAAGGAAGGTAAGGGAAGGAAGGGAAAGAGAGAAAGAGAAGGGAGGAAGGGAAAGGAGGGGATGGAAAGGAAGGTATGGTAAGGAAGGGAAAGAGAGAAATGGAAGGGAGGAAGGGAAAGGAGGGGATGGAAGGGAAGGGAAGGGAAGGGAAGGGAAAGGGAAGGGGAGGAAGGGAAGGGAAGGGCGTCAGATTGGTTCAGTTAGCGTTTTTTCTCCTCCATAAAAACGAGTAAAATAACCTAATTCCGGGAACTCGAAAGGATAATTGACTGACTACAAAAAAAAAAAAAAATGGAATTGGCTTTGATGGTCGTTAATGAGCAGAAAAAAACGTTGCCGTGATAATGGTATTTGGTTGAATTTCAGGAAGCAAAAAAAAAACGGGCAATTTGACAGGAAAACAAGTAGATTGGCTATTTACAGAAGCGGCGCTAATTGCTTTGCTGAACAGGTGTGAGGGACAGGTATCATGATCGGGAGTATTTGTTGAAGTCGGTGAAAGGTTGTTGTTATTTTTACAGGAAGGGCAGGAAACAAAAACAACAGCAACAATAACAAAATAAAAACGCTAGATGCTGCCCCAAATAAAGAAAAAAAATAATGAGAGGCTGAAAGAGAGGTCATTTTCGGGTGGAGAGGTGTCAAGCAGTTCTATAAAAGGTAAATGATCGGCCCCCGAGTATAAGGGAAGCGATAGGCACGATTTTAAACATGACCCACATTGCCAGGGGGTTCAGTGGGGTGGGTGGTGCCTGAAATCTAATCCAATTTGAACCTTAGTAACGAAAACAGCGTCACTTTTTACCCTCCTGCCCCCGTGACGAAACCCCGCTGACTGAGGCGTGCCCGAAGGGGAAGAAAACGGGGTGACGGTGTGAGGCCAGGGGGGTCTGTTTTCTTTGTGGTTTGGTCCTTTGAAACATGGCCCGTATCCTCACAGACTTTCGGCTCTCACAACAACTCTTTCCAAAGGCCACAAGGGAGATTAGGCGGCTTCTGATGTGTTTCTTTTTACGTTCATGGTGCCAAAGCCTGTTCAACTATCACCAGGCTCGCAAAGCTTTCCATACTCATAAAACTCATAAAGCACCCTCTGGGAAAGCCTTAGCCCCTTGACTGCGGATTTCCTACAGTCAAACCTCACCAAGCTACAGAAATGGGACAAAAAGTGGCTGCTAGAATTCAATGAAGAAAAATGTAGACTCCTGCACCTTGGGAGGGGATATCCAGCACACCAATACCACATGGGAAACACTCCACTATCCACCACAGGGGCAGAGAAAGACCTGGGACTGTATGTTACCAGGCTACCAGTGAAGGCGAAATACGTGCCAATCGCAGCGGACGGGTTAACAATTGTTGGTGTATAAGCACAGATATGTTTGAAAGTAGAGCGTGTAGAAATAAAGATGCAGTGGTCGTGCTCATTAAAAAAAATACCAAGTTGATACAGTTAGCTACGTTCATGGTGCAAAGACATTTCAAGTATCACCAGGCTCGTAAAACTACCCATGGAAATGCACACTACCTCTGCGAAAGCTTTATCACATGTGGGTGTGTAGGCTCCGAAATGCTCGAGATGTGAGGGAAGGTGTGTGGAAGATGGGCATGTTTGATATTAAAGGAAAAAAAACGAAAAAAAAAACGGAAAAATAACGTAGAAACGAAGAAATTGCAGACTATCTCGAAAGCGTGTTGAGAAAGAGGTGTGAAGAGAGGCGTGTAGGTTTGGGGCGGTGTAGTGGTCATGATCGTTGAAAAAAAAAGGTAATATTTAGTTAGGTTCATTGTGCAACAGCCACTGAAACTAACCAGGCTCATAAAACTACCCTTGGAAATACGCACAACCTCTGGGAAAGCCTTGTTATATATGGGTGTGTAAGCCTAGAAGTGTTTGAAAATATGAAACGTGTGGAAATAGAGGTGCAGTGGTCTTGATCATTCACACCCACACACAAAAAATCTGAAGATAAGTCAATGCAGGGAGTTCAACGATAAAACACAAAAAAACTCCTGATCACAAAGGCGTCGTTAGTTATGAGCATGCACAGGGAAGCGATAAGGCTGCAGAGCTCGTGGTCAATAGCCGAAATCTCAAGAATCAGGTAAAGCAGGCGGTTCAGCGGGGAAATAAACAAGCCTGCTGATTAGAGACGCGGCGATAGTTACGGCGGTGCGCAGGTGTTGTGTGGGGGCAGGTAGTGTGAGCGGGGCCATTACCTGAGCCCTGAGAAAGCTAGTAAAATTCAGGTGTAATTCATATGGAAAACGAATGGACTGGCCGATTAGAGAGGCGAGTGTACTTATTGCATATCCCGAGAACATGCAAACAGGTGCTCATGTTCTGATGGGTAGGATTTTTTATTCAGGAAACGCAAATATGTGTGACTGAAGCAGAAAAAGGGTATGATGAGAACGGCGAAGTTATTAATGGGTGTGTGCTGAAGAGCTTGGTAAAAAATTAGTGCAAAGGTTTATTGATCTTTTAATTTGGTTACGAATCTCTCTCTGGAAACGCAAACAAGGGTGACTCAAGCAGAAATAAGACTGTAATGAGAAAGGAAAGGTTACTAATGCAGGACTAGGTGTGTGTTGAAGAGCTTGGTAAAGGAGTGCAAAGATTGATTGTTCGTTTAATTTGGTTACGAATCTCTCTCTGGAAACGTTAACAAGGGTGACTAAAGCAGAAAAAAATGACTGTAATGAGAAAGGAAAGGTTACTAAGCAGGACTAGGTGTGTGTTGAAGAGCTTGGTAAATTAGTGCAAAGATTGATTGTTCGTTTAATTTGGTTACGAATCTCTCTCTGGAAACGCAAACAAGGGTGACTAAAGCAGAAATAAGAAAGGAAAGGTTACTAATGCAGGACTAGGTGTGTGTTGTAGAGCTTGGTAAAGGAGTACAAAGATTGATTGTTCGTTTAATTTGGTTACGAATCTCTCTCAGGAAACGTTAACAAGGGTGACTCAAGCAGAACAAAATGACTATAATGAGAAAGGAAAGGTTACTAATGCAGGACTAGGTGTGTGTTTGAGTTCGTGGTAAAGGAGTGCAAAGGTTTATTGATCGTTTAATTTGGTTAGGAATCTATTTCAGGTAACGCAAACACAGGTGACTGAAGCTAATAAAAAAGTATAATGAAGAAGCCGAGGTTACTGATGCAAGACTAAGTGTGTGTTTGAGTTCGTGGTAAAGGAGTGCAAAGGTTTATTGATCATTTAATTTGGTTAGGAATCTATTTCAGGTAACGCAAATACAGGTGACTGAAGCTAATAAAAAAGTATAATGAAGAAGCCGAGGTTACGAATGCAAGAATAAGTGTGTGTTTGAGTTCGTGGTAAAGGTGTGCAAAGGTTTATTGATCGTTTAATTTGGTTAGGAATCTTTCTCAGGAAACTCAAACACAGGTGACTGAAACAAAAGAAAAGGTATAACGAGGAAGCCGAGGTTGCTAATGCAGGACTAAGTATGTGGGAGGGCGTGGTAAAGGCGTGCAAAGGTTAACTATTTGAATGCGGATTTCCTACAGTCAGACCTCGCCAAGCTTCTGGAATGGAGCAAAAGGTGGCTGTTACAATTCAATGAAGAAAAATGTAAAGTCCTGCACCATGGGAGGGGATATCAAGCACACCAATACCATATGGCAAACACTCCACTATCCACCACAGAGGCAAAAAAAGACCTGGGACTATATGTTAACAGGCTACCAGGGAAGGCCAAATCCGTGCCAATCGCAGCGGACGGGTTAACAATTGTTCGTTTAATCAGCAAAGTAGGAAAAAGAAGTTCAGTACATAGGCGCCAAATGGATTGAGATACTAGCCATGGTGGTGTTCTCTGCGTTACTGCTCGAGGACATGGAAGAAGGTGTATTTATCGACGGAAGCTCCAGGAACCATGCAATAAGAGCCTGCAGTGAATAAGCGAGGAAGGAAAAGAAGAACAAATGGATCAAGAAATTAGAAAGTCTACGTTATTTATGAGCCCACTTTGAAGATATAGCGTGGATAAGGTGCTTGAGAGAGAGAGAGAGAGAGAGAGAGAGAGAGAGAGAGAGAGAGAGAGAGAGAGAGAGAGAGAGAGAGAGAGAGAGAGAGAGAGAGAGAGAGAATTACAAAGGTACGACTTATTTACGGTACCACCTGACTGCATGAATGGCGTGGAAAAGATGATTGAGTCCTGCTTTAGAGGGACTTCCGTGTGTGTGTGTGTGTGTGTGTGTGTGTGTGTGTGTGTGTGTGTGTGTGTGTGTGTTATGCAGAAGCCACAGGTTCGACAAATGTAAGGGGTGGCGTGTCAGTATGCAGTCCGTCGTCCGGCATAGTGTTCCCTCGCCCCGTGACGGTCGGCGCGGGTCGGGTGAGTGAGTGAAGCCTTCTGGGAGCGAGTGTAATGACGCGGAGTGGAGGAAAAGTGCGAAGCGAGAGACAGACAAAGAGAGAAAATAAATACCTGACGTGACTGAAAATTCGTGAAGATGTGATGTCCACGACGCACGAAAAGAAGGGAAGTATTAGATTAAGTAATTATAGAGAGAACGAGAGAAACACGAAGAAATCTGGAGAAAAACGTGAAAAAAAGACGAATTAGGGGAATGGAAACAGCATAATTGGAACACATCACTGCGGAAATAGATATTTTTTTTATAAGCGTGAAAGTAGGATAAAATATGATAGAGGAAATGGACAAAATGCGGAAATTAATTTTTCATACAGCTGTGAAAATGTTAGTTATAATAATAATAATGATAATAATAATAACAGTAACAACAATAATAATAATAATAATGATAACAATAATAATAATAATAATAATAATAATAATAATAATAATAATAATAATAATAACGATGATAATAATAGTAATAATAATGTTAATAGAAAGGATTATGATAAATGATAATGATAATTGGAAAGAAAACGCAAATTAAAAGAAAGGAAAATGATAGTAGTACTGCTTGTAATAATAGTAATAGTAATGTTATAAGGAAGAGGAGGTCAACAAATATCTCATTAACTTTTCTTCTCTTTTAATTACAGGTGAGTCGAGGAGCTGAAGGGTGTGGACGAGCAGCCGCGGAGGTAAGGCGGACATTGTTGTTGTTGTTGTTGTTGTTGTTGTTGTTGTTGTTGTTGTTGTTAGTGTTATTGTTATTGTTATGAACTTCGTTAGTCGTATTATGAAGACGTTTAACAAGTTGGAGGAGGAGAGAGGAAATACGTTTGACAATCGTGGCGAGTGTATTCCGCCTCCGTGGTTAAGTGGTTAGCACGCCGATCTACGAATCCACGGGCCTGGGTTCGAATCCCGGCAAAGGCAGTCAGCGCACAGTCCACCCAACTTGTCGATTAATGGGTCACGGGCCAGTGTGACGAGGATGAGCACCGAGGCCACGCACCGCCGTAGCGTATGCCCCCAACCTTACTTTCGCTTAGTGCCGCTTTCACAGTCATTTTGTTTGTTTTGATCGTTACCAATGGCGGCGATAACCGTTATAGTATTTCCACGTGAAACTGGCCGATGGGAAGTGGCGGCTGCGGGGTTAGCCTAGCACCGCACCTTACCACACACCTTCAACACCTCTCGCTTCCTCTGCAGCCGCCACTACCCCATACGCCAGGTTCACGTGGAAAACTATAGCGTCGGTCGCCGCCATTGGTAACGATCAAAACAAACAAAGTGACTGTGAAAGCGGCCCTTAATCCCGACTTACTTCGCTTGAGACGTTTTCTAGAGGTATGGAGGATGGCTCAGGTGTCACCCTACTTTTTGTTTGGTCATGAGACGCCGCGCTTGTGTCTCAGAGGTCAGGCCACCAACCAGTGTCCACCATCTGGCCGACGATGATAAGGCGGCGCCGTCACTTTCTCTTTCACTCTGTCGCCGTAGGTTACATACATCGTGGCCGCCGACTCGTCCCACTACAATACCCAATCCTTTTGTAATGTTTAGCCTACAGGAGGTTGGGTATTTCCATGGCTAGTTGTATGAGCCCAGGGATGGTTTGGCAAGGCTTCTGCGCCATGGATGTGAAAAGCGATCATGAGAACCCGACTAATGTTTTTGAGACCTTTGGAAATATTTGTTGTTTGGAAATATTTTGAGACCCGAAAACGTCCGAGAATACTGGCCTTAGCATTGCGGAAAGTTGGAAAGTTTCGTTTAGTCGGCGCAACATCTGTGGTCATATGCCGGAGAGAGACAGAAGGGGAAGGAATTCTAGGAGAAGGCAACAGACCCCAGGAGACGGGACACAACCCCCGATTAATACCTGGTACCCATTCACTGCTGGGTGGACAGGGGCGTAGGGTATCGGAAAACTCGCCCAAATTTTCTCACTCCACCCGGGAATCGAACCCAGGCTCTCTTGGTCGTGAGCCGAGTGTGCTAACCACTGCACCACGAAGCCCCCTTTAGTATGGCGGTGATGTCTTAACGTCCGCCCGGTGTTCCTTGAGCCTAGCATGCAAGCCCCTACCAGCCCCATCGAAGTAGCTGCTCTCACACCCGCCGCAGGGCATTCCGTATATCACACTGTCCGTGCTCTTCCTCCCGCCACTTTTTCGCGCCAGTTCAGCGACTCGGGGTCCCTCGCATTGGCCATTAGGTAGCCGCGCGACGTGAAGGTCTCCCTCGAGGCCGCGCCAAGTCCGACTCAGCGACGACCGGGTATTTCCACGGTGGCTTTTTTTCCGCTTTCTCTGCCTTTCCTTTCCATTATCGCCTCTGCTCGCCCTCGTAACGGCTACTCCTGTGTGTGTGTGAGAGAGAGAGAGAGAGAGAGAGAGAGAGAGAGAGAGAGAGAGAGAGAGAGAGAGAGAGAGAGAGAGAGAGATGAAAAATCCGCAGTCACGTATTCCGCAGGGAGCTTGTTGGCTTGATGTTAGAGAGAGAGAGAGAGAGAGAGAGAGAGAGAGAGAGAGAGAGAGAGAGAGAGAGAGAGAGAGAGAGAGAGAGAGAGAGAGAGAGAGAGAGAGAGAGAGAGAGAGAGAGGAAACGTAGGTGCATGAGTCAACTAACCAAACGTAACATAATTTAACTTTAGGGAGAAATGGAAGGAGATATGGAGCGAGCGGACGAGGAGGAGGAGGAGGAGGAGGAGGAGGAGGAGGAGGAGGAGGAGTGATATTGCCAGATAAACAGATAAGCAAAAGGAGAGGGAGCGGAGTAGTCAGACAAGCAGAAAGTGGGCACGAAGAATATTAGGCAAGGAGAACAAGCAATATGTAGATGCAGTAAGACATGGCACTGAACACTAAGAGGATGAGAAGGAGAGGAAGGAAGGAGTAAGGTCGGTAAGCACAAAGGAGAAGGAAGAGAGGAGGAAGTACTTAAGGAGGGTCTAGGCAGGAAGGAAGGGAGATAATAGTCTGATAGGAAGGTAAGCAGGTAGTTAGGTAGGCAGGTAAATGGTAGGTGAGTCAGAATGTGCGGGGTCTGCTACCAAAAACTTATTTAAAACTATTCATCCCACGAGAGGTAAGCAGGAGAGGAGGTAGACAGACAGACAAGATGATGGAATAGCAGGGAGGAGGAACATTAACAGGAAAGAAAGTAAGCCAGGTATACAAGTAGTTAAATTGAGGAAAACAGACTTGTAATTATGTTGGTAAATAAGGAGCAGGAGAAACATAGACAATCAGGAAGAGAAAGACAAGCTAGTTAGACAGGTAGACACTGAGGAAATGAGACAGGTTGTTATGTAAGCTAGATGAGGAAGAGGAACGCGGTCAGGTGGGAAGATAGGACAGGTAAATGACCAGGTAGACACGTAGAGATAAAATGACAGGTAGAGAAATGTAGATGGGTAGAAAGATAATGACACCGTTGTAGATAGGTAAGGAGGAGAAACTGAGACAAAAATGAAAGTAAGGTAGATAAACATATAATCAGGTAAGTACATAGAGATAAACAGACAGCTGAGTAGATAGGTAAGCTAGGTAAAGGAAGGCAAGGCAGGTTTGTAAGTATGCAGGTAGGTACAAAGAGGCAAACAAACAGACAGGTAAGAAGGCAGGCGAGCAGGGGGGAAGAGGAACACAGACAGACAGGTAGGAGACACAGCAGGCAGCGCGGCCCAACAGAACTTTGCAACTGTTCATCCCGGGAGAGACGCGCCGGGAAATATTGTCAAGTTGGGCACAAAAACTTTAGCGGCGGGAGGCAGCCAGCGACCCCTCCTCCTCCTCCTCCACCTCCTCCTCTTGCTTCTCCTCCTCCTCGTCGTCCTCCTTGTCCTCGTCCTTTCGTCCTCCTCATCCTCGTCCTCCTCTTCCTCCTCTATTTTTCCTCCTCTTCACTACCACCCTCCTCACACACACACACACACACACACACACACACACACACACACACGCACACACGTACACGCACGCACCTGGCCACCGCTGTTCTTTTATTTACATATCCTCCTGCCGCTCGCATTGCCGGAGCTAACTACCTGGAGGAGGAGGAGGAGAAAGAAGAAGAAGAAGGAGAAGAAGAAGAAGAAGAAGAAGAAGCGGAAGAAGAAAGAAAGCAAGAAAGAAAGAAGAAAAAGAAGGAAGAAAGGATGGATAGGTTTGAATTATTACTGGAGTGAGATAAAAAAGAAGGATTTGAATCTATGGGAAAGGAGCTACAAAGGATGATGGGCAGGGAGAGGACGGATATGGTAATAGGATTAGGATACGTTAAATTAGATGAAGAAGAAGAAGAAGAAAAAGAAGAAGAAGAAAAAGATGATGAAGATGAAGAAGAAGACGAAAAGTAGAAGAAAAAGAAACAGAAGAAGAAGAAGAAGTAGTAGAAGCGGAAGAAGAAAGAAAGAAAGAAAAAAAGAAAGAAAGAAAGAAAGAAGAAAGAAAGGAGGGATAGGTTTGAATTATTACTGGAGTGAGATAAAAAGAAGGATTTGAATCTGTGGACTAGACTGGTTTAATAATAGAGTGATTAACTAGTTGGGCTGAAAGTCATGTGGTGGGAGTCAACAGGATCAATGACTTCAAGAAAAGGTTAGATGAATTAATGGATAATGAGGAGGATTAGTGACAGGTGGGGTGAGGTTTAAAGGAGCTACCCTCAATAAGTTTACCGGCCTCTTGCAGACTCCTCCTCATGTTCTGATGCAATGAATAGATGAGTAATAGGTGAAGGTTATGAAAGGGAAGCAAGAAGTATACGGATAAGGCTCTTTTTAGTTTTGTTATACTTTTGTTTTGCTAAAGAAGAAAAAAACAGAACATAACAGACCACACGATAAATATTCAAGAAAGGGAGAAAGGAAAAGAAGAAAAAGGATAATAAGTTGATAAATTATGTAGTGAATTGTTGGAGAGAGAGAGAGAGAGAGAGAGAGAGAGAGAGAGAGAGAGAGAGAGAGAGAGAGAGAGAGAGAGAGAGAGAGAGAGAGAGTTTATTATTACTTTTTGTGTACAGAGTGTTGTTGCCAGTAAGGAAGAGGAGGAGGAGGAAGAGGAAGAGAAGGAGGAGGAGGAGGAGGAGGAGGAGGAGGCCTGTGCACGCATCCAGTGTGAAATAGGTCTTTGGAAAGCAATTTTTAGCAACAATGGGAGTGAATGGGCGGACGAGTCTTGGTGAGCCGGGAGAAGAAACACAGCCCTCCTCCTCCTCCTCCTCCTCCTCCTCCTCCTCCTCCTCCTCTTTCTTCTAGCTTGTAGTGTAGATGCTTTCCTTGTCATGATATTTTTACTATTTTTCACTTGTTTTTTATTTTCTCATTTTCTTTTCCTGTTTCTCTTTTGTTTCTCGATAGACGAAGATGGACACACTAGACACAGCAGAATCACACACCTTATATACAGTGAAGTAGATAGGAAGAAATAGAGAATAACGATATAATAGATAATCGAAGGTAGACTCACTCAAGACAACAAAATCACACTCGAAAAACATAGTGAAGTAGATAAAAATAAATAGAATAATAGTAAAGTAGATAATAGAATAGACTACATCCAGGAACCAAAATAGCGACAGAGGAGTGCAAGAACAGAGAACAGACAGACAGACAGACAGACAGACAGACTAATATGACCCCTGACGCAGAACAAGGCATCACACGCTCACTTTGAAGTCCCAATACACATTTCTTCCCCCGGCCGTCAATTGAGGCGAGTGATCATGTTTTTCCTTCGCTTTTTCCTTCATTTCCTTTCCTCTTGTCCTTCTCTGTTCCTTCCTTGTATTCCCTCCTCAGTCATATTTTCCCTTTTTCCTTCCTTCTGTTTTCCTATTTTCCTCGCTTTGCCTGTTTCCTCTTTCCCTCTCTCCTTCGTTCTTAACTTTACCTCCCATCCATTACTCATTTTTCCTCTCTTTTTTCCCCTCCAATTTTCTTCCATTCGCCTGTTTCTCCTTTCCCTCTCCCTCACTCCCCCTTTTCCCAACCCCCTCCCTTTCTTCATTGCTCCCTTTCTCTCTTCCAAACCTACCTCCCTTCCTGTCCTCCCTTTCTTCCCTGCTCCCTTTCCTCTCCCTTCCTCTCCATCCTTCCTCTCTCCTCGTCCCTTCCTTTCAACCGTGCTTTCCTTCCCTCGCTTTCTCCCTCGCTACCCATTCTTCCTCCGTCTCTCTCCCCTTCTACCCTGCTCCCCTTTCTCTCTCTCTCCTCCCCTCTTAACAATACCTCCCTTCACATCCCCTCCCTTTCTACCGTCTCTTCCTTTCTTCCTTCCCTCCATTTCCTGCCATCCTCCTTCTCTCCCTTCCCTCTTTCCCTCCATCTCCTATCTCCTTCCTAACCCTCCTTCCTTCTCTATATCCTGTCTTCTCTCCCTATTTCCTCTCTACCCTCCACCCTCACTCCCATTTCTCTCACTCTCCCTCTCTGCCCTTCCTCCCTTCTCCCCCCTCCCCCCATTCCATCCCTCTCCCCCACTATTCCCCCCACCCCCATACGTATGTTCATGTCGCTGTCTTTTGAGCAATTTCGTCACGAGTTATAAGAAATCGAAAAAAAAAAAAATTGATGTGGACACTCGAAGGGGAGAGACGCGGCGCCGGAGGGACGGAGGAAAGAAATCAATGTAGGCGAAGATCAAAGGGAGGGAAAGAAAGAACGGGACAAGAAAGAGAGAGAAGAGGAAAGAAAGAGAGGAAATGAGAGGCAGGCGGCGCGAGGCAAGGCAGGCGTGCACGGTCAAATGGGCAGAGAGAGAGAGAGAGAGAGAGAGAGAGAGAGAGAGAGAGAGAGAGAGAGAGAGAGAGAGAGAGAGAGAGAGAGAGAGAGAGAGAGAGAGAGAGAGAGAGAGAGAGACTAAACTAGACACCAAAAGAAAGAGAAAATAATCGATAAAACCTAATTTCTGCATAAATAGATAAATAAATGAATGGATATAGTGATAGATAGATAGATAGATAGATAGATAGAGAGAGAGAGAGAGAGAGAGAGAGAGAGAGAGAGAGAGAGAGAGAGAGAGAGAGAGAGAGAGAGAGAGAGAGAGAGAGAGAACTAGACAGCAGAAGGGAGAGAAAGAAAGTCAATAAATCCGAACTTTTGCATAAATAGATAAATAAATGCATAATTATATAGTGATAGACAGATAGATAGATAGATAGATAGATAGATAGATAGATAGATAGATGTAATTAAACAAACCAAATAAAAAAAAATCAAATATTCAACAGAAAGACTCCCTGAAAGATGCAGAGAAAGACCTACAAAATAAAAAATAATAATACGACAAAAAAAACCCATAATAAAACAGGAGAATAAGAGAGAATAAGAAAAAAAAAACGAAGAAATAAGAGAAATAAACAAAAATAATCACACAAGAAAAATGATAAACACAAATTGACAATGACAGACAGGAAACGTGATAGAAAGACAGACACAAAGAGAGAAAGGTGGATGAAGATAGAGAGAGAGAGAGAGAGAGAGAGAGAGAGAGAGAGAGAGAGAGAGAGAGAGAGAGAGAGAGAGAGAGAGAGAGAGAGAGAGAGAGAGAGAGAGAGAGAGAGAGAGAGAAGAATAGTGACAGAAAAACGAAGATAGACAGGAGGGATGATAGAAAGACCCAAAAAGAGACAGGCACACAATGATTGACAGCGACGATGATAGAGAGAGACAGAGACAAAAATGTTGTTAGGTAGAAAGTGACAGAGACAAGCAAATGAAGATGGACAGGAAAAACGCTAGAGAGACAGAAAGACAGACAGAGACAGGAAGAGTGGAAGACAAAAATACAGTGTGTCGAAGTAAAACAGACTAACAAAAAGAGACGGGAACACATGAAAAGGCACACAGGAAAATAAAATGAAGACTCACAAACTGGCGACGAACGGGAAGGAAAATAGTGAAAAGGAAAAGATAGAAATAAATGAAAATGTGGATAGAGAGAGAGAAAAGGAAGCTACAGACATATGGAGAGAGAGAGAGAGAGAGAGAGAGAGAGAGAGAGAGAGAGAGAGAGAGAGAGAGAGAGAGAGAGAGAGAGAGAGAGAGAGAGAGAGAGAGAGAGAGAGAGAGAGAGATAACCAGACAAGGGAACGGAGAGAGACAGATAGAATTGGACAGACAGAAGATTGGAAAAGAAAAAAAATGGAACCATACACACACACACACACACACACACACACACACACACACACACACACACACACACACACACACACACGCACACACACACACACACACACACACACACACACACACACATATATATAGCACCCCTCCCCTCCCATTTTCCCTCTCTCCTTCTTCCTCCTCTCCTCCCACCCTCCCCCCTCACCCCATTCCTACTTATGCGGCACATTATTCTCCGGAAAGTGTGTGACATTACGTTTGTCGGCGGCCGATTACAGCGAAACAGGGTCATGAGAGAGAGAGAGAGAGAGAGAGAGAGAGAGAGAGAGAGAGAGAGAGAGAGAGAGAGAGAGAGAGAGAGAGAGAGAGAGAATTTCAATCACCTGGAATGTATTTATCTTCTTTTCTCGCGTCTATCTCCATCAGCCTTCCTATTCTTCCTCGTACTCTCCTCTCTTCGTCTTCTTGCCTTTCTTCTCTTTCTTTCCTTTCTTCTACTCCTCTTCCTTCTCTTTCTCTGTTTTCCTCTCCCTTTCACTCCCTCGTTCGATATCTCTCTGCTTCTCTCTCATCCGCTCACTTCAATCATTCCTTTCTTTCACTCAGGTCACTCCCATATAGTCATTCTCTTCCTTCTCTTCTTCTGTCTCTTCTTCGCCCTTCCACTCCTTCAGTTCGATATCACTCAGCTCTCATCCATTCACTTCAACGACGTATCGCCCCCCAAGAACACATATTTGACAAGGCTTTCGTAGGAGTTGTGGGCATTTCCAAGGGTAGTTTTATGACCCTGGTGGTAGTGTGAGTCTTCTTCTGTACCGTGAACCTGAAGAAACACTCATTAGAACCCGACTGACCCCCTCTTTGACCTTTAGAAATAGGTGATGTGAAAAGCGAGAATGTCTTATAATACCAACCCCCTTCTCTTGTTGTTGATAGACTTACTTTTTCTAGTCCAAAGTGCATGACCACATTCGTCACTTCAGCCTTGACAGGAGTAATGTTATGAGCACTTTAGGGCCAGAAATAGTACTGCAACATGCATGGAGAGCCACTACAGGTCTTACAAAAAAGCTAAGAATGTGCTCGGGTTCACAGCGAGGAATTTGGTATAAAGACGCCAAGAGGAATACCCAGGGCAAATCTGGTCACCTAAAGGGACTATTACACTGGGCAAATTTTCCGTGGATCTTCAGTCAAACCACGATTTCCGCTGGCGTGGTTTTCATTTGTTTCTTGTTATTGGTGCTGCTGATGATGGTGAGTAATACCGTCGTCCTTCGGTGAAATCTACCGTAGCTATGAAAGATCGTGGACACGTCAGAAAACCACGGAAATATGAGAACCACGCCAGCGGAAATCGTGGTTTGACTCAAGATCCACGGAAAACTTGCCCAGTGTGATAGCCCCTTAAGTGCTGTAAGAACCCTGAATTACTTGAGATTACAGCGACGCGGTACGAAAATATACCATCGTTAGGGAAACAACCTTGTGATGAACGACTCTCTTTACGTTGGAGAACTAGGAACGACTCTGCGGGGACTTGATACATGTCTCCAAATGCCTGAAGGAGGTCAGTAATGTCGATCACTACAAGGCTTTTTCACTCTGGTCGAACCCAAGAACTAGAAACAATGGTAGTCGATGCAATACAGACATCAACAGGAGTCATTTCTCGAACAGACTCATCCGCCACTGAAACAATCGTCCTGCAGAAGTTAATGCGAAAACGATGAACTCCATTAAGAATTACATTGATCGTCACTTTGTTGTGTCAGGACCGAACTTAACGTCCCAATACACACTTACGAATATTTCTTCACATGTATTGAAAGTCGCTAAAGAGACCACCTGACTTTCTGTTGCCTGCTTTGTCATGTTTCCTTCCTCCTCCTCCTCCTCCTCCTCCTCCTCCGTGTCACCCACAGTTTGCTCGAGGTCGGACAAGACTCTCAGGAACTCCTTGGCCTTATGCTTCACCGATCCTCCTTCTCCTGGTCCTCTTCCTCCTCCTCCTCCTCTTCCCCTTCCTCCTTCTTCAACTCCTCCTCCTTCAACTTCCTCCTCATGTTCTGTCCCCTTTTCCTTTTCTCTTCTATTCTTCCTCCAGTCCTGTTTCTCCCACTCTTTAGCCTCCTCCGTGTTTTCTTCTTTTTCTTCTTCTTCTTCTTCTTCTTCTTCTTCTTCTTGTAATTCTCCCCCTCCTCCTTCTCCTCCTTCTCCTCCTCCTCCTCCTCCTCCAGCTGGTCAGGAACTTGTTCATCCCAACTCCTGACCTGTGAGTTGGACCGAGAGAGAGAGAGAGAGAGAGAGAGAGAGAGAGAGAGAGAGAGAGAGAGAGAGAGAGAGAGAGAGAGAGAGAGAGAGAGAGAGCAATCAAGCACCACTACAGAATTTTTTGCCTCTGCGTCCATTCCAGTCTCATTCCAGTGCTTGTCTCGCTGACTGACCGACCGACTGACTGACTGACTAACGGACAAACTCTTGACTTACTGATAGACTGACTTGCTGACTAACTGACCCTTGGCTGACTAAACATACGACTGACTGACTGGCTAAATAAATGGTGCCCTGGCTGACTAAATGAGTGAGTGAATGACTTTGTAAATGTATGACTGAATGAATGACAAAACTACTACTACTACTACTACTACTACTACTACTACTACAAACGGACATACTAGTAAATAAGTAATACTAATAATAATGCCACTTAAGAGTTATTAAGAAGAAAAACTTAAGTAAATGGATCCAAATATACGAAAATAAATGAGAGAGAGAGAGAGAGAGAGAGAGAGAGAGAGAGAGAGAGAGAGAGAGAGAGAGAGAGAGAGAGAGAGAGAGAGAGAGAGAGAGAGAGAGAGAGAGAGAGAGAGAGAGATTGTGTTATTGGGTGGAAGGTCGAGTTTGGAGGGAAAGAGAGTGGAGTGGTTTGGAGGGCCGCGTCTCTTAGGGCCCTGCGGATGATGGAATTGAGAGAGAGAGAGAGAGAGAGAGAGAGAGAGAGAGAGAGAGAGAGAGAGAGAGAGAGAGAGAGAGAGAGAGAGAGAGAGAGAGAGAGAGAGAGAGAGAGAGAGTCCTATCGTCGTACCTTTCTACCTGCTTCCTTTTTTCTCCTCCTCCACCTCTTCCTCCTCCTCATTCTCCTCCACCACCACCACCTCCTCCTCCTCCTCCTCCGTCTCCTTCTTCGGGGTACATAGCTATCGAAGTATATTGGAAGATGAAGGGGTAAAGGGGAAGAAGAGGGGGGTGGGGCTGCCTCTTACTGTGGGGAGGGGAGGAGAGGAAGGTCAGGGGAGGAGAGTTTAGAGAAGCTGCGATAATTGTTTGATTTTAGGGGAATCGAAGTGGGGGTAGCGGTGGAGTGGTGGGGGGAAGGAGGAGGGGGGTTGGGGGAGGTTGAAGAGGGGAGGAGAGGAAAGGGGTGAAGTTTGGAGGGGTTGGGAAACGTGTGGGTGTGATTCTCTCTCTCTCTCTCTCTCTTTTATTTATTTTTATTTTTTTCTATCTTTAATCATAGTTTCCAGTACCATCACTTTATTTTTTTTTTTGTCTTGTCTTTCTCCGTCTCTGTATGTCGGTGTGTGTGTGTGTGTGTGTGTGTGTGTGTGTGTGTGTGTGTGTGTGTGTGTGTGTGTGTGTGTGTGTGTCTCTCTCACTCTCCCACCTTCTCCCCTCTCCTCTCTCTCTCTCTCTCTCTCTCTCTCTCTCAGACATGAACTCACTCCTCAGTAAGTCATTCCCAACCCTTTGCTCCCCTTCCCTTCCCCCTTCCTCCCTCCCTCCTTTCCCCTTTCCTCTCCCTTTCCCTCCCTTTCCCTCCTCTATGAACTCCTTCCCTACCTAGAATTACCCTCCCTCTCGTCCTAGCCTCGCCCCTTACCTCCCCTTCCATCTCGTTTCACCCTTCCCCTCCCCTTGTATCTCCCTAACTCCCCCCTCCCACACACCTGTCCCCCCCACACCTGAACACACCTGCGGGCGACGCCAATTTTTCACCTGACACTCCAGCAAAATACTGTTCGGCTTTGCGTGTTTGTTGATCTCTCGGTGCAGCCAAATTGATGTACTTGGAGGAGGAGGAGGAGGAGGAGGAGGAGGAGGAAGGTGTGTTTAGAGAGAGAGAGAGAGAGAGAGAGAGAGAGAGAGAGAGAGAGAGAGAGAGAGAGAGAGAGAGAGAGAGAGAGAGAGAGAGAGAGAGAGAGAGAGAGAGAGAGAGAGACACACACACACACACACACACACACACACACACACACACACACACACACACACACACACACACACACACACACACACACACACGCACGCACGAAGAGACACATACAGACAGATACTTGGAAAGGCAAACAGAGAAACAGACAGTCAAGTAGAAGCATGTGTTTAGATGGGTGTTTTTTTTTTGTGTGTGTGTGAACGTATGTATGTTTGTTTGCGTGACCGTGTGTGTGTGTGTGTGTGTGTGTGTGTGTGTGTGTTAGTATATGTTTGTCTCTGTTTATTTTGACAAGTGTGAGGATGGATGAGGGGAAGAGACAGATGTATATTTGTTTGAGGGGAGAAGGAAGGCGAAGGGAGGGGAGTAGAAGGGAGTAGGGAGGGGAGTAGAAGGGGTGTGTGATATTTGAGGGGAGCAAAGAAGGAGTAGAGAAGGTAAAAAGAGGAAGTAGGAAGAAGAGCATGAGGAGAGTAGAAGGGAGTTGGGAGGGGAGTAGAAGGGAGTAGGGAGGGGAGCAGAAGGGGTGTGTGATATTTGAGGGGAGCAAAGAAGGAGTAGATAAGGGAGAAGGAGGGAATAGGGAGAAGAGCAGGAGGGGAGTAGAAGGAAGTAGAAAGGGGCATGAGTAGGTGAGGTGAGGGGCGCCAACAGGTAAGTGAAGAGAAAGTAAGAGTGAAAAAAATACCTTGAACATGAGTAAAAGGTGAGTAACGTGAAGGTGTCTCTATATACCCGTGTGAATGAGAGACAAGACGCATAAAGCTAAAAGTAAGATTATCAATAAAGGTGGACCCGGGCAGGTAAGGTGAGGCATAGAGAAAAGGTGTGGTAATTGAGGCGAGGCAGGTAGGCAGTATATAGGGCTTTGATAGGGGGATTGCGTGCGCTGGTGAGGGGGGATGGGGGGAAAGGGAGTGTGTGTGTATTGCGTGCGTGTGTGGAGATGGTGATGCGTGATGTGTGTGTGTGTGTGTGTGTGTGTGTGTGTGTGAGTAATTTTATGGATGTCCCCTTCCCTCCCTTCCCCTCATTTCTCTCCCATTCCATTCACGCCATTTCGTTGTTTCTCGTCTTCTTTTTTTTTTTTTTTGTCATCCTCTCCCCTCGCTCCCTCGCTCCCTCCCTTTTCCTTCTCCCACTCCCTGTCTTTCTTCCTTTTCGCTTTCCTTCTCCCGTTCCTTGGTTCCCCTTTCTCCTCTTCTTTCTCTTCCGTCTACTTTTCTTCCTCTTCCTCTTCGCCTCCTCTTCTTCATCCTCATCCAAATCCCTTTCATCCTATTTTTTTTTTACTTTTCTTTACTCATTTTTTTCTCATTCTCTCCTTACCATTCTCTTCCACCCTAATTTCCTTCCTTCCTTCCTTCCTCTACTGTCATCCTTATCCCTTTAACATCTCCATACTTATTTCCCCCTATTGTCACCCTATTTAATCTTACCTTATCACCCTAACCACCAATATCTCACCCTTCTCTTCACCCTATCTTACACACAGCCTATCACCCGTCCCTACACCTAAACACCAATACCCCCATTTCTATTACCCTGCTATTTCGCCCCTACTCCCCATCCTCCTCCCCTATTTCCCGTCACCCTCATTCACCCCCATCACGCGGGCCCCCATTCATTAACATTGCGGGTGTATGGGAGGGTTAGAGGAGGAGATGGATGGGAGGTGAAGGTGAGGGTTTATAGGTGAGGGGAGATAGGGGAAGAGGAGGGGTAGGGGAGGTGGGTATGGGGGAAGGGGTGTGCGTGATTTATGAATGAGGTAAATGAGAGCATAAATATAATGTTGAATGTGTGTTTCACCCCTTAATGTGGGGCCCCGACAGCTGATGGCGCAAATGGAAACGATGGGAGAGAGAGAGAGAGAGAGAGAGAGAGAGAGAGAGAGAGAGAGAGAGAGAGAGAGAGAGAGAAGAGAAGAGAAGAGAAGAGAAGAGAAGAGAAGAGTAGAGTAGAGTAGAGTAGAGTAGAGTAGAGTAGAGTAGAGTAGAGTAGAGTAGAGTAGAGTAGAGTAGAGTAGAGTAGAGTAGAGTAGAGTAGAGTAGAGTAGAGTAGAGTAGAGTAGAGTAGAGTAGAGTAGAGTAGCGTAGAGTAGAGTAGAGTAGAGTAGAGTAGAGTAGAGTAGAGTAGAGTAGAGTAGAGTAGAGTAGAGTAGAGTAGAGTAGAGTAGAGTAGAGTAGAGTAGAGTCAAAGAAGTAACAGTAGATTGAAAATGATAAGAGTAAGAAAGGAAGGATAATAGGAAAAAAAGAGAGAATGGATAAAAGAAAAAGAAAAAAAAGATAGAGATAAAAAAAAGGAGAATAAAAACAGTAACAGCGGATTGAGAATGAAAGGAGTAAGAAAGGAAGGAAAAAAGGAAAAAAAAAAAAAGAAAAAAGAAAATATGGAAAGAAAGAAGAAAGATAGATAGATAGATAAATAATGAGAGAGAAAGACAACATAATGAGAATCAATTGGAAGAGCAGATCATACAGGTAAAAAGAGTTAGAGGAATAGAGAGAAAATTAAGTAAATGGAGGAGATAGAGAAATGAGCAAGATGTTAAGGAAGAGATAAAAAGGAAGAATCAAGAAGGAGAAGAAAAAAAAACAAAAATAAATAGAGGGAGATGATACAAAGCAGATTATGTAAACAGGAGTGAGTGAGTGAGTGAGTGAGTGAGGGAAAGAAAGCAAAAGAAGACGAGAAAAGGCAAAAATTGATGAGAGAGAGAGAGAGAGAGAGAGAGAGAGAGAGAGAGAGAGAGAGAGAGAGAGAGAGAGAGAGAGAGAGAGAGAGAGAGAGAGAGAGAGATTCTGACAAGTAAACAAACAAGGAAAATTGGAAAATGGAATTGGAAAGGCGAAGTCTGAGTTTGCCGGAAAAAAAAAAGATTAAAAGAAAAAGAAATATGGAAAAGCAGCAAGACAGTATTTTATTCATCAGAAGAGGAGGAGGAGGAGGAGGAGGAGGAGGAGGAGGAGGAGGAAATAGATAAAAAAAAAGGAGAAGCGTAGATGAAGAAACGATTATTAAAAAGAAATAAGAAAACAAAAGATACGAGGGAGATGGTAGTTAGAGAGAGAGAGAGAGAGAGAGAGAGAGAGAGAGAGAGAGAGAGAGAGAGAGAGAGAGAGAGAGAGAGAGAGAGAGAGAGAGAGAGAGAGAGAGAGAGAGAGAGAGAGAAGACTTGGTAATAGGAGACTTAGTGAAAAAAATAATAATAATGAAAATAGTTGAGATAAAGTGAAGAGGGAAAAAGGGAAGGAAATTGGAAAAGAAAATCAATGAAAATATGGAATGTGAAAAGGGAGGAACGAAGAAAAAAGAATAAAAGGAAAAAGAAATAAAGAAAAAGAAAAAGGAACTGAGGAAGGAAAGAGAAAAAAATATATATAAAAGAGTGGATTGTAACATTGTAACGAGGGAAAGATGGAGCGAGGGAGGTAGCCAGTTGAGATAGTTAAAGAATTGATAGAAAAAGAGAAAGAAGAATAGGAAGGGAGAAGCGAAGTATTGGGAAAGAAAGGAAGAAAGGAAGAAAGGAGAGCCGATTCTACAAGGGAAGTGAGATGAAAAAAAGAATTGAAATCATAGGAAGAGAAGTAGATTGATGAACGAATAAATGAATAAAGAAAAAAAAAGAAAGAAAGAAAGAAAGGAGGGAAGAAGGATAGAAAGAAAGAAAGACAGAGAAGAGTGAAGCATGATTAAAGAAAGGAAGGAAAAAAGTAAAGATAGATAAATAGATAGATAGATATGAAGGGAAATAAAAAAATAAGGAAGGATTGATGGATGGAGAAAGGAAATAAAAAAGAATGAAGAATGAATGGAAGGAAAAAAACATGGAAGAAAATTACAAAGAAAAAGAAAGCAAGAAAAGTGAATGAAAGAAAGGAATGAAGAAAGGAAAGAATTATATACAGATTGATATAGATAGTTAGACAAATGGATAGATAGGTAGACACAAAATTGAAAGAGAAAGAAAGAAAACAAGAAGAAAGGAATGAAGGAGAAAAATAAGACAAGAAGAAAATAAAGGAAAAGAAAATGTGGAAAGATGGAAGGAAGGAAAGAAAGAAAAAAAAGTAGGAAAGAAAGGTCGGAAGGAAGGAAGGAAAGTAAGCAAAAAGTAAGAAAGGTCTGAAAAAAGGAAACTAATGGAAGGAAGGAAAGAAAAAAAGGAAAGAAAGGTCGGAAGGAAGGAAAAAAAGGAAAAAAAAAAAGAAAGGAAGGAAGGAAGGAAGCTAATGGAAAAAGGAAAGAAAGGAAAGAAAGGAAAAGTAAAAAAGAAAGATCGCAAGGAAGGAGAGAAAGAAAAAATGAAGAAAGAAAGGAAGGAAGGAAGGCAGCTATCGGAGAAAAGGAAAAAAAAGAAAATGTTAAAAAGAAAGGTCGGAAGGAAGGAAAGAGAAAAAAAGAAAGATCGGAAGGAAGGAAGCTATTGGAAGAAAGGGAAGGAAAAAAAGGAAGGAATGAAGGAAGGCCGCTAAAGTCCTTCCTTCCTTCATTAGTCGGGTTTGTTGGGGATGCAAAACGTTCGATGAAAAATGGTCCGAAGATCAATGAAGAGATTTCCTCCAGCCTCTTCCCTCCTCCTCCTCCTCCTCCTCCTCCACCTCCTTCCTCCTCCTTCCTCCTTCCTCATACATCTTTCTTGCTACGGACAGGCGAGCGAAGGAGGAAATGAACGAGATTACAAAAAGAGAAAGGAATAAGAGAAGTAGAAAGGAAAGGAGTTAATGATGGATAAGTATAAGATGGTGGATGTAGGGAAGGGTGGAGAAAGGTGGAGGGAAATGAAAAAGTGGAAGGGAAAAGAGGGAAGGATGGATTGGTGGGATAGTGGGTAGACGGAGGGAGGGAGGGAGGAAATAGACAGGATGGAGGGAGGAAAGGGAGAGACAGAAAAAAAAAATAATAATAAATAATGAAGGAAAACAAAGAAGTAGAAATATATATAGAGAAAAGTAAGAAAGAAGGAAGAAGTGGAATGGAGGAAAAAGTAGAATAACTGAGAGAGAGGAAGGAAAAAAAGAAGGAATGGAGGAAATACTTGAAAGGAGAGGGCAAGGGCGGAAGAAATAGAGGAATGGAGGAAGAAAAGAAGGAACTGAAGAAATCTAGAAAAGAAAAAGTGCGATGAAAGAGGAAATAGAGGAAGACTGAAAAAAAAATATGGAGAGTACGATGAAGGAAAAAAATAGAGGAATGGAGGAAGAAAAGAAGTGGAGGAAAGAACAAGGAGGAACGGAGGAGAGGAAGGAGGAAGAAGAGGAGGAGGAGGAGGAAGAGGAGGAAGAACACCTGTTAGAAGGAAAAACAAGGATGGAGGAAGGGCGAAAAAGGAGAGGAATGGAGAAAGAAAAGAAGGAAAGAAGAAGAGAACAAGGAAGAACGGAGGAGAGGAAGGAAGAAGAGGAGGAGGAGGAGGAGGAAGAGGAGGAAGAACACCTGTTAGAAGAAAAAAACAAGGATGGAGGAAGGACGAAAAAGGAGAGGAAGGGAGAAAGAAAAGAAGGAAAGGAGGAAAGAACAAGGAAGAACGGAGGAGAGGAAGGAAGAAGAAGAGGAGGAGGAGGAGGAAGAGGAGGAAGAACACCTGTTAGAAGGAAAAAACAAGGATGGAGGAAGGGCGAAAAAGGAGAGGAATGGAGAAAGAAAAGAAGGAAAGGAGAAGAGAACAAGGAAGAACGGAGGAGAGGAAGGAAGAAGAGGAGGAGGAGGAGGAAGAGGAGGAAGAACACCTGTTAGAAGGAAAAACAAGGATGGAGGAAGGACGAAAAAGGAGAGGAAGGGAGAAAGAAAAGAAGGAAAGGAGGAAAGAACAAGGAAGAACGGAGGAGAGGAAGGAAGAAGAAGAGGAGGAGGAGGAGGAAGAAGAAGAGGAGGAGGAGGAAGAAGAGGGGGTAGAATGGGACCCAAATGGAGGAGAAAGGAAGCTTCTTTAATGGACTTTACCAGAGTCTCGACGAGGAGGAGGAGGAGGAGGAGGAGGAGGAGAGGAGGAGGATGTGGTACTTTTATTTGTTTGTTTGTTTGTTTGTTCGTTGTTGGGAGTTGTATTGACAGTCCTTCTCTTTGTATACATTGGTGGTGGTGGTGGTGGTATTGTTAGTAGTGGTGGTGATGGTGGTGATGATGGTAGTGGTGGTGGTTATGGTAGTTGTGGTAGTGGTGATGGTGGTGGTGATGATGGTGGTGGTGGTTGAGGTGGTGATAGGGGTGATTGTGGTATTGTTAGTAGTAGTGGTGATGGTGGTGATGATGGTGGTGGTTGTAGTGATAATGGTAGGGTGATGTGGTGGCACACACACACACACACACACACACACACACACACACACACACACACACACACACACACACACACACACACACACACACACACACACACAAATAGGGGTTACACACACACACACACACACACACACACACACACACACACACACACACACACACACACACACACAAATCCCTTAACACACACACCTCGTTTTCATTTTTCCTTTTCCTTTTTTTTTCTTTTTCGTCTAATAATTGTTTCATCGATAACTAAGTCACTTTTCTCCCATCATTAGCATATTTATAATTGGGCACGTGTGTCTGAGAGAGAGAGAGAGAGAGAGAGAGAGAGAGAGAGAGAGAGAGAGAGAGAGAGAGAGAGAGAGAGAGAGAGAGAGAGAGAGAGAGAGAGAGAGAGAGAGAGAGAGATTAATCAGTCATATAAAAGAAAAGATGATAAAAGAAAGGAGGAAGAGAGACTGGACATGATGATTATAATGAAGAAAAGGAGAAAAGAAGAGAATAAATGAGAAGGGAAAAGGGAAAGGGGAGAAGGTTTAGAAAGGGACACGAGGAAAAAGAAGGAATGGTTGAATAAAGAAAACAAGCAGAACAGAATAAGCAAATTAAGAAGGAGTAAGGAAAGTAAGAAAATCGATAAGAAAAGGTACAGCAAGAAGGGAAGAAAGAAAAGACATAAGCAAAATAGAAGGAAGTGTATGAAGAGGAGGAGGAGGAGATAAGAAAAGAAAAAAAACGGTGGAGGAGGAAAACTTTAAATTCGCGAAAGATGAACAAAAAATAAAAAGAGAAGTAGAAAGAAGAGAAACAAAGACCAATAGGAAGAGGAGGAGGAGGAGGAGGAGGAAAAAAATACGAAAGAGAGAAAAATGAAGAGCATAAACAAGAAGAAAGATGAGGAGGAGGAAGAGGAGCAGGAGGAGGACAAAAACAGAAACAGGAAGAACAAGAAGAATACATACAGGAAGAAGAGCAACAACAGGAAGAAGAGAGTTAAAAGAGTAGGTGGAAAAGAAGGAATAAAAGGAGGAGGAGGAGGAGGAGAAAAATGAGAATGACAGTGAAGAAGAAAAGAGGAGAAGAAGAAGGAAAAAGAGGAGGAGGAGGAGGAGGAGAAAAATGAGAATGACAGTGAAGAAGAAAAGAGGAGAAGAAGAAGGAAAAAGAGGAGGAGGAGGAGGAGGAGAAAAAGGAGAACGAGGAGAGTGAAGAAGAAAAGGAGGAGGAGAAAAAGAAGAAGGAGGAGGAGGAGGAGAAAAAGGAGAATGAGGAGAGTGAAGAAGAAAAGGAGGAGAAAAAGAAGGAGAAGGAGGAGGAGGAGGAGGAGAAAAATGAGAATGAGGAGAGTGAAGAAGAAAAGGAGGAGAAAAAGAAGGAGAAGGAGGAGGAGGAGGAGGAGAAAAATGAGAATGAGGAGAATGAAGAAGAAAGGAGAGGAAGAAGGAAAGGAGGAGGAGAAAAAGAAGAAGGAGGAGGAGGAGGAGGAGGAGAAAAATGAGAATAAGGAGAATGAAGAAGAAAAGGAGGAGGAGAAGAAGAAGGAGATGGAGGAGGAGGAGAAAAATGAGAATAAGGAGAATGAAGAAGAAAAGGAGGAGGAGAAGAAGAAGGAGAAGGAGGAGGAGGAGGAGGAGGAGGAGGAGGAGGAGGAAAAAAAGGAGAACGAGGAGAGTGAAGAAGAAAAGGAGGAGAAGAAGAAGCAGGAGGAGGAGGAGGAGGAGGAGGAGGAGGAGGAGGAGGAGGAGGAGAAAAGGAGGAGGAGGAGGAGGAGGAGGAGGAGGAGAAAAGGAGGAGGAGGAGGAGGAGGAGGAGAATAGGAGGAGGAGGAGAAAAAGGAGAACGAGGAGAGTGAAGAAGAAAAGGAGGAGGAGGAGAAAAATGAGAATGAGGAGAGTGAAGAAGAAAAGGAGGAGGAGAAGAAGAAGGAAAATGAGGAGGAGGAGGGTAAAGCTGAAGAATGAAGGGAACGTTGGTGGTGCTAAGTTGCGGACGTCCGCGGCGCCTCCTCATAAGACGGATAAGAAGTATTGGACGGCGGACAGACTGAGGCGCCGACGGGCAGAATCAATAGGGCGAGTTTGGAGGGAGAATGACAGGTGGCGGCGGTGGTGGTAATGGAGGAGGAGGAGGAGGAGGAAGAAGAGGAAGAGGAAGAGGAAGAGGAGTATCAGGTGAAGGTAAGACAGACAAGGAGAAGAAGAAGAGGAGAAAGAGGAAAAGGAGGAAGAAGAAGAGCAAAAAGAAGTGGGGGAGGAAGAAAAAGAAGAAGAAAAATAGCAAGTAGAAGAAGTAGAGGAAGGAGAACAAGAAAAAATAAGAAAAGGAAGAAGAAAAAAAAAGAAGAAGAAGAAGAAGAAGAGGAAAAAGAACAACAAAAAGAAGTGGGGAGGAAGAAAAATAAGAAAAAGAAGAAGAAGAAGAAGTAGAGGAAGGAGAACAAGAACAAATCAAAGAGGAGGAAGAAGAACAAGAAAAGGAAGAAAAGAAGAAGAAAAATATGAGCAAAAGGGAAGTAGGCGAAGTATAGGAAAAGAGACCAAAAAAAATAGTTGGAAAAATGTCGGAGGAGAAAAAAATGTTAGATAACCAGGAAGTTTTGAAAGCGGGAAGAATGAAAAAAGGCTGAAGAGGACAGGTGAAGGAGGAGGAAGAAGAAGAAGAAGAAGAAAAAGAAGAAGAAGGGGAAGGAGAAGAAAAGAAGAGGTTGAAGAGGAAGAGGGGACGAAGGAGTAATGGGTTAAGGAATGTAAGAAAATTGTAAGAAGAAAAATGAGGAAGAATGAACATTGATTATAACATGACTGTCGACACGAGAGAGAGAGAGAGAGAGAGAGAGAGAGAGAGAGAGAGAGAGAGAGAGAGAGAGAGAGAGAGAGAGAGAGAGAGAGAGAGAGAGACGAGACGAGACGAGACGAGAGAACGATGAAAATAGGGAAATAGGTAGACGAGAGGAAACAGGACGAGGGAACAATAGATAGGAAATAGGACAAGGAAAATAGGAAATAGGATGAGGAAAATAGGAAATAGGATGAGGAAAATAGGAAATAGGATGAGGAAAATAGGAAATAGGATGAGGAAAATAGGAAATAGGATGAGGAAAATAGGAAATAGGATGAGGAAAATAGGAAATAGGACAAGGAAAATAGGAAATAGGACAAGGAAAATAGGAAATAGGATGAGGAAAATAGGAAATAGGACAAGGAAAATAGGAAATAGGATGAGGAAAATAGGAAATAGGATGAGGAAAATAGGAAATAGGATGAGGAAAATAGGAAATAGGACAAGGAAAATAGGAAATAGGATGAGGAAAATAGGAAATAGGAAAAGGACGAGGGAAATAGAAGACGAGACGAGACGAGACGAGACGGGACGAGATGAGACAACTATGAAACTAGCTAAATAGGTAGACTGGTAGATATATATAGAGATAGCTAGATGTCTTGGCGGAGTGGATATATAGATAGAAAGAAATATAGACGCATTACATGGGCTGAACAGAAGAAGTGTTTAAAATAATGTTAAAGAATGAAGGAAGGAAGGGAGTGAATGAAGAAAGGTAGGAATTAATGTAGGGAGAAAGGCTCTAGGAATGAATGAATATATGAAAGGATATAAGCCCATTTGAAGGGGGAAAGGCGTCGGGAATGAAGGAAGAAAGGAGGGTTACAGTAAAGAGAGGAGAGGGAAGTGGCGGAAGGAGACGTTAGCAACACACAAAATAATACCAAAAAGTGGACAGGTGCGGGGCGGTCTCGTGTCCCGGCGCCGTTAGGGGAGGCGAACGCGTGTGTGTGTGTGTGTGTGTGTGTGTGTGTGTGTGGATGACATGTATATAGGTATGTAGAAGCCTTAGTGTATGTATGATATGAACAGACGAGTTGTGTGCGTGTTTCTTTTTATGGTGTAGCCTGGCGGTGTATCAGAATATATTAGCTATGTCTGTGTATGTCTGTGTATGTCTGTGTAGTAGATAAAGACTAGAGGTATAATTCAACATTTCTCTGTATTGTCTGTTTTTGCATTGATAGGTGATGGATGCGTGTGTGCGTGTAAGGGGGTGTAGAAATAGATAGACTGGTCGATAGATAGGTAGATAGGCAGAGTATCGAGGAGGAGAGTATTAGGACACCTCTACTCCCGAAATTGTCCTCTCTTTTTGGCCACTCCTCTGAACTTTTTTTTTTTTTTTTATAGGGGCAGTGTTCAGCGGGCTTTTTTTCATTATCTATTTTGTCATTTACTGTAAAAACATAGATAGATAAATGGATAGATAGACTGACAGCTAGGTATGTAGATTGGTAGATAGACAGATAGGTAGATTGATAGATAGGTAGATGCGTGTGTATGTATGAGAGAGAGGTAAAGTGCAGGGGCGGTAATAAGGTTTTTAGGCTGTGTTTTGCGAGCGTGAGGTGGTGAGGGTGAGCTGTCGAGGCCTTGTATGTGTGTGGTTATGACAGCCAGGAGGAGGAGGAGGAGGAGGAGGAGGGGGGTTGGTATAAAGAGGAGGAAGAACACGAACAGGCACAGCAATAATAAAACGAGAATATTAACAAGGAAGAGGAGCAGAAGAACGAGGAAAGAACGAGAGGAGGAGGAGGAGAACGAGGAGGAGGAGGAAGAGGAGGAGGAAGAACACGAACAGGCACAGCAATAACAAAACGAGAATATTAACAAGGAAGAGGAGCAGAAGAACGAGGAAAGAATGAGAGAGGAGGAGGAGGAGGAGGAGGAGGAGGAGGAGGGGGAGGAGGAGGAGGAGGAGGAGGGGGGATAAAGAGGAGAAAGAACATGAACAGGTACAGGAATGATAAAATGAGAATAGAAGAGGAGCAGAAGAATGAGGAAAGAAAAGAAGGAGGAGGAGGAGGAGGAGGAGGAGGGTTGGGATAAAGAGGAGGAAGAACACGAACAGGCACAGTAATAATAAAACGAGAATATTAACAAGGAAGAGGAGCAGGAGAACGAGGAAAGAACGAGAGGAGGAGGAGGACAAGGAGGAGGAGGAGGAGGAGGAGGAGGGTTGGGATACAGAGGAGGAAGAACACGAACACGAACACGCACAGCAATAACAAAACGAGAATATTAACAAGGAAGAGGAAGGAACTATACTCCGAGCTTGGCAAAATCCAGGAATTAGGCGACAATGGTAGGCGACCAGAGGCTAAGTATTGGTCTTGGCGGCGTGGCGTGACGAGCGTGATGGAGCGAGGAGGGAAATATCCGGGAAGAGGGGCGAAGCAAAAAGAGTTCAAGGAGAAGAAGGAGAGGTAGTAGTAGTTAGGAGACAGGAGCGTGGCAGAGCGTGAAGCAAAAGAACCAAGAAGAGGAGAAGGAGAGTTAGAAGGAGGAGAAAGAACAAGGAAAAGAGTGGGAAGCCAAAGAGAGTACTAAGAGGAGGAGATTCAGTAGTGGTTAGGAGACAGGAGCGTGGCAGAGCGTGAAGGAAAAGAACCAAGAAGAGGAGAAGGAGAGTTAGTAAAGTGACTGAGGGAGGCGAAGCGAGGATTTAAAGAACAAGGAAAAGAGTGGGAAGCCAAAGAGAGTACTAAGAGGAGGAGATTCAGTAGTTGTTAGGAGATAGGAGCGTGGTGCTGAAGGAACACGAAGAGGAGAATTAAAGAGTAAAGATAAAAGAGGAGAAGTAGTGATAGAAGAGAGGAGCGTGATGAAGTGAGGAGAAAAAAGAAAATAGAAAAGGGGGAGAAGAGTAGAAGAAGGAGAATCAGATGTATTTAGTAGACAGGAACGTGGCAAATCGAGGAGCAAAAGATCTGTGAAGAGAGGAAGAAGGGAAGAAAGTAGAAGGAGAAGCAGTGGTTGAAGAGCGTGACGGAGCGTGAAGAAAAGAACAGGGAAGAGAAGGAGAGAAGGAAGAGAGTAGAACAAGGAGGAGGAGGAGGAGGAGTTGGGTGACTTGAGCGTGGCAAAGCGTGGAGGAAAAGAACCAGAAGAGGGAAGAAAGTACAAGGGGAAGGAAGAGGACAAGGACTGGTAGTTAGGAGACAATTGTAGCCAGAGAATGCCTCCTTGATGGCTTAGTGTGACGTGGTGTGGCGTGGCGTGGTGTGGTGTGGTGGGGTGTGGTGTGGCGTGGTGTGGCGTGTATTGATCCCCCTTTAGGCAAGACAGAACATACACTTACAGAGAGAAGTCAAGAGGTCAGACAGCCCATTGCTCCTCCTCACCACCACCACCACCACCACCACCACCTTTAACTCCAGTGGCTCTCCCTTCCACATCTTCCCTTCACCACCACCACCACCATCACTGTCACTACCATTCACCATCACCTCTCTACCATTGCCCATCACCACCATCAACACCAGTGCCATCACCACCATTGCCTCCTCCTCTCCTCCTTCTTCCCGTCGCCTTTCTGTATAATGTAAGATTTTCCAACGGTGTTTTAATCCTGAAGGGAAAATATCTTGTTGAAGGCAAAAATAATGAAGAGAACTTTCCTTGATGCCATTCCTTGCGCCACGAGGGAGGGGCGAGGAGGGCGAGGAGGAGGAAAGGCATTTCAGTAATACATCGAAGGTGTCGGGGAAACTCGTCCTTTTGAAGAAGAAAGAGGAGGAAGAAGACGAAGACGAAGACGAAGACGAAGACGAAGACGAAGACGAAGAAGAAGAAGACGAAGACGAAGACGAAGAAGAAGACGACGAAGACGAAGACGAAGACGAAGACGAAGACGAAGAAGAAGAAGACGACGAAGACGAAGACGACGAAGAAGAAAAAGAAAAAGAAGAAGAAGTCACATTTGAGGAAGAGATATATGAAAGGAAGGGTGGAAAAAAATATCAGAGCTTTCCAGATGTCCAAATTAAGAAGAGAAAAAGGGAAGAAGGGAAGGAGGAAGAGAAGGATTACCAGGCTTTTCTCTACCGTTCTAAACCCAAGAGGAAAAGAAGGAGACAATGAAGGAAAGGAAGAAGTGGAAATTGCTGAGTTATCCACATTCCTCCACACTTTCTAACATTCCATCCCAATCCACACTCCTCAACCGACAATGAGGGAAAGGAAGAAGAGGAAATTGCTGTTATCCATATTCCTCCACCCTCTCTTACATTCCATCCCCCATCCTCACTCCTCAACCTATCCTCCCTTTTCATCGCTATATCCCTTCTATCCTTCCCCGTTCCTCCTTTTTGTTCAACCGCCGCTTCTGTCCCTCCAATCCTTCCCCCTCCCTCCTCTCCATACCCGTCAATCCTCAATCCTCCCCGTTCATTCCTCCTTCCTTCCTTCCCTGTTTTTTTTTTTTTTTTTATTCCTAATGCCAACTCTCTTGTATCATATTTTCCTTCCCTCCACTTCCCTCTCTTTTCCTTCAGCTCAACCTTATTCCACTTTTTCCATTTTTTTCCATTCCATCCCTGGTCTTTTTTTCCCTTCCTTCTTTCCCATGCACCCCCCCCCCCCTCCACTTCCTTCACTTTTCCTTCAACTCAATCTCATTCCACCTTTTCCATTTCTTTTCCATTCCATCCCTGCTCTTTTTTTTCCCCTTCCTTCTTTCCCATGCACCCCCCTCCCCACTTCCTTCTCTTTTCCTTCAACTCAGCCTCACTCCACCTTTTCCATTTTTTCCATTCCATTGTCTCCCCTTCCTTTCCTCCCTCTTCCATTTGCTTCCCTTCCTCCACTATCCCCTTACTTAACCTTTACTCCTTTTCCACTTTTTTATTTCCATCCCATTCCTTTTTTCCCATCCCTTCCCTTCCTCTACATTGCCTCCTTTCCACTTTCCCTCCACATTTCCTGCTTCCCACCTCCACTCCTTTATTTTTTCCTACCCCCCTTCCCTTCCTCTACATTGTCTCCCTTCCACTGTCCCTCCACATTTCCTGCTTCCCACTTCCACTCCTTCCCTTTTTCCTAGCCTCCTTTCCCTTCCTCTACATTGTCTCCCTTCCACTTTCCCTCCACATTTCCTGCTTCCCACCTCCACTCCTCTTTCCCACCTTTTCCTTCCCATTCCGTCCTCTGATTCTCCTCCTCCTCCTCCTCCCCCTACTCCCACCTGCTACCCCCCACCCCCTACCCTCGCTAGGAAACAAGAAAGACTCATAAATCTACCACAAGTTGTCCTGGAAACACATGCCGCCGGGGAAAAAATACTTACTTTTCTACTCCCTCAAAAAAGAAAAGAAAATGGGAAAGAGGAAAAGAATAAAAAGTACTGTGCCACCTGCCTCCTGCCTGATAGTCCTCCTCCTCCTCCTCCTCCTCCTCCTCTTCCTGTGCTCCGTGTAAACTTATATATCTAAAAAAAAAAAAGAAAAAAAAGAAAGCAACGCCGGTTTGGAATTGCACTAAATGTTTTCAAGTCAAGCAGGTGGTGTTGTTACGCCGGCGAGAGAGAGAGAGAGAGAGAGAGAGAGAGAGAGAGAGAGAGAGAGAGAGAGAGAGAGAGAGAGAGAGAGAGAGAGAGAGAGAGAGAGAGAGAGTTTTCAAGTCAACCGTACAGCAAGTCATCCATTCCGCCAGTCAGCCTTATATTCATCCGTCTATCCTTAACTTCATCCATTTTTCCTTTCATTCATCTATTCAACCATCTGCTCATCCATTCATCCACTCACTCATCCCTCCATTTTTCCTTTCATCCTGTCATCCATTCTTCCACTTATCCTTCTACTTATTCACTTATTTATTCATCTACTCATCTATTGATCCACTTATCCATCCACTCACTCACTCATCCATCCATTTTTCATCCACTCATCCATCCATTTTTCATCCACTCATCCATCCATTCATCCACTCATCCATCCACCCATCCATCCATCCAAATATCCCTCCCTCCATCCCTGCATCTATTTAGGTGTCTCAAAGGGATTGAATCGGGCGGGGCAATGGGCGGAGGGGAACTGTTTAAAATATTATAAATGAACGACTAAATACAAAAAAAAAAAAAATAATCCCCTCCTATAAATTTATACACATACGCAGTTATCCAGCGGGGGAGAGGATGGAGGGCGGACGGGGGGGGGGAGTGGTGGAAGAGGGTGGAGGAGTTAGGTGGAGGGGTGGGTGGGAAGGTAGGTAGAGGGAGGGTGTGGGTGGTTAGGTCGGTAGGTGGTTGGGGTGGAGCAATGGGTGGGTGGGTGTGGGTAGGTGGGTTGGTGGGTAGGTGGGTAAAAGGGAGGGTGTGTCTGGGTGTTGGGTTAGTAAGGGGTGGGTGGGGGTAGGTGGGTTGGTGGGTAAGGGAGTGATGCGATAGGCCGGTAGGAAGGTAGGTAGGGTGTGTCTGGGTGGTTGGGTGGAGTGTACGGGTCAGTAGATGGCTGGGGTGGGTCAGTAGGTGAGCGGGTGAGGGGGGGCGGGGCGGGGGGGCCAAACATTTCCATGCTAAACGTGACTCTGTTCAAGCTTTCTAAATATTGCATTAATGGAATATGTATGAATATGCATAATTCATGGCGGCGGGCGTGGCGGGAGGGAGGGAGGGGCTGGGGGGGGACGGGAAGGGCTCTAGGCACCTGTTGACACCTGACGGAAGGGGAAAGGGAAGGGAAGGGGAGGGGAGGGGAGGGGATGGGAGGAGGGGAAGGGATGGGAGGAGGGGGTGTGGCCTTAACAGATTTGGGAAAGGGTCGGATTAGAGAGAGAGAGAGAGAGAGAGAGAGAGAGAGAGAGAGAGAGAGAGAGAGAGAGAGAGAGAGAGAGAGAGAGAGAGAGAGAAGAATGGGAAGAAGAGGGGAAAGATAAAAGATACAAGAAAAGAGGGTGTAGATGTATGAGAGAGAGAGAGAGAGAGAGAGAGAGAGAGAGAGAGAGAGAGAGAGAGAGAGAGAGAGAGAGAGAGAGAGAGAGAGAGAGAGAGAGAAGAAAAAGAGAGAGAGAGGTAGGAGGACATCCAGTAAAGAATATATATTTATCCCATGGACAAAAAAAATATCCCTTGGTAACGGGAAAAAGTATTGGAACGACAGACTCTTTACCGGCGAAACACAAAGCATGCTAACAATGAAGGGCTGACTTGATGGGTAGGCTGGGGGAAAGGAAAGGAAGGTGGGTGTCTGGGCGGGAGAATAGCCAGAAAAAGAATGGTAAGTGTGGGTGGATGTGTGAGTCAGTGGTTAGGGAAGAGGGGTGGGAATGTGGGTAGGGAGAGAGAGAGAGAGAGAGAGAGAGAGAGAGAGAGAGAGAGAGAGAGAGAGAGAGAGAGAGAGAGAGAGAGAGAGAGAACTTTAGGTTATATGCATGTTTAGCTGTAAAGAAAAAGGTTAGTTGACGGATATGTTGTTGAAAAGAAAGGTGTTAGTGTGGGTTCGTGATTTGGGTAAGTGGGTGGGAAAGTGGGCAGGTAGGAATGCTGAAATGGAAGTAGGAATGTGAGTGTTGCAAAGAAAATAGACTAGATGGATAAGTTCTTGAAAGGGGATTTGGGAGTCGGTGGCATGGGTGAAGGGTTGGAGAGTTGGTAGGTAGGATAGCTTGTGTTTATGTGCGTGTGTAGCTGCAAGGGAGAATAGGGGACTAGATGGGATAGGTAGGTGATAGGTAAGGTAGGAGAGTGTGTTCTTGAGGCACTGGATAGGGTAAGTGTATGGAAGAAAATCAGAATCAGAAAGCAGAGGGTTATATGGGTGAGTAGCTGCAAGGAAGAATAGAAGACTACAAAGATAATAGGAGGAGAAGAAGGAAGAGGAAGAAGAGGAGGAGAAACAGTATCATGAAGAAGAAGAAAAGCAGGAGGAGGAGGAAGAAGAGTAGCAGAAGTAGAACATAAGAACACAAGGAAGAAAAATAAAAAAATAAAAAAAAATAGTAGGAGGAGAAGAAGGCAGAGGCTGTAGATGTTGGGGTAGGCGATAAATAAGATAGCAGAGTGTGTTGTGAGTCGCTGGATAGGGCAAGTGTGTGGGAGAGAATCAGAACCAGAAAGCAGAGAGCAGAGGGTTATGTTAGAGTGTAGCTGCAAGGCAAAATAGGGGACTAGATGGGATAGGTAGGTGAGGGTAAGGTAGCAGAGTGTGTTCGTGAGTCGCTGGATAGGGCAAGTGTGTGGGAAAGAATCAGAACCAGAAAGCAGCGAGTTATGTTAGAGTGTAGCTGTAAGGCAAAATAGGGGACTAGATGGGATAGGTAGGTGAGGGTAAGGTAGCAGAGTGTGTTCGTGAGTCGCTGGATAGGGCAAGTGTGTGGGAAAGAATCAGAACCAGAAAGCAGCGAGTTATGTTAGAGTGTAGCTGCAAGGCAAAATAGGAGACTAGATGGGATAGGTAGGTGATGGGTAAGGCAGCAGGGTATGTTCGTGAGTCACTGGATAGGGTAAGTGTGTGGGAGAGAATCAGAAAGCAGAGAGTTATGTTAGAGTGTAGCTACAAGGCAAAATAGGAGACTAGATGGGATAGGTAGGTGATGGATAAGATAGCAGAGTGTGTTATGAGTCACTGGATAGGGCAAGTGTGTGGGAGAGAATCAGAAAGCAGAGAGCAGAGGGTTATGTTAGAGTGTAGCTGTACGGCAAAATAGGAGACTAGATGAATAGGTTGGTGAAAGGATAGGAAAGATTGGTGTGTATGAGTGGGTCGGTAGGGGAGCAGCGCCATTCAGACTTTCTACCATTGATTTACACTCATCTCCTACAGACAAGCCCCGCCCTGATCCTAGTTACCACTTTCCAATCTCTTCCGTGAACCTATAATTTTAGTAACAGTCATTAGCGAGGCATTTAATCGAACGCTTTATGAATATTATGTAATACTTTTCTTCCCTTTCCGCCGGCTCAGGATGTCTGTGGGCAGTGGTTAGCACACCGGGGAAAGAAAAAGAAGAATAGAAAGTAGTAGCAGGAAAAAGAAAAAATGGAGCTGAAGGGAAAAAAAAAGTGGGAAGAGGATGGAGGAAAGTAATTTCACGAAGGATTTGAATGGCAAGTCTGGTGAGGCGAGGGACGCGGGGGTGGAGCGAGGGAGGGAGGGAGGAAGGAGGGAGGGAGTGAGCTAGCGAGGGAGGGAGGAAGGAAGAAGGAAGGGAGAGATGGGCGCAGAGAGGGAGGGACGGAGGGAGAGATGGATAGGGAGAGAGAGAGAGAAGGGAAAGATTGATGGATAGGGAGGAAGGGAAAAATGGTGAAAAAAAAGAATGGGCGAAGTGAATATATTATGATGTAAAAGTCGACTTAATTAAAGGAGACGACCGACGAGAGAGAGAGAGAGAGAGAGAGAGAGAGAGAGAGAGAGAGAGAGAGAGAGAGAGAGAGAGAGAGAGAGAGAGAGAGAGAGAGAGAGAGAGAGAGAGAGAGAGAGAGAGAGAGAGAGAGAGAATATTGGCAGAAAAGACAGTAATGAGTTGTCTCTCTCTCTCTTATGTTCTTATGTTCTTATGTTCTTATGTACTACTACTACTACTACTACTACTACCACTACTACTACCACCACTACCACCACCACCATCATCACTACCACCATCTCCACCACTACCACCACCAACACCACCACCACCTCCGTCACCTCTAAACAAGCCTAAACATTTTCCTATCCATCTCATTATGAAGAAGCCATTATTTTTTCACGGACACCAAGTAATTAGTCTGTTAATGATCATCAGGTGGGGAAAATATTTAATGAATTCCTTAAAGTGAAGTTATATATTTATTTAAGTTATTTATTTATGGATCTTGAATCATGAAAGACGAGAGAAAGGTGAAGATAGGGAGAAGGGGGAAGGTAAGGTTTGAATATGCAAGACGGAAGGACATAAGGGAAGAGAAAGAGGAAGAGGAAGAGGAAAAGGAAGGGGAAGGGAATGGTGGTAGTGGTGTTGAGGGGATGAAGGGAAGGAATGGTGGGGAGTGGGAAAGGGAGAGAGGAAGAGGTGCATAGGGAAGAGGGCTGAGAATACGAGAGAGAGAGAGAGAGAGAGAGAGAGAGAGAGAGAGAGAGAGAGAGAGAGAGAGAGAGAGAGAGAGAGAGAGAGAGAGAGAGAGAGAGAGAGAGAGAGAGAGAGGATGAAAGGGTACATAAATTAACAAGCAAGAATGGGGAGAATAGGAGAGAGAGAGAGAGAGAGAGAGAGAGAGAGAGAGAGAGAGAGAGAGAGAGAGAGAGAGAGAGAGAGAGAGAGAGAGAGAGAGAGAGAGAGAGAGAGAGAGAGAGAGAGAGAGAGAAAGAGAGAGAAATAGAGAGAGAGAGAGAGAGAGAGAGAGAGAGAGAGAGAGAGAGAGAGACAGAGAGAGAGAGAAGATTGGGGGGGGGATGAAGAAGGGATGCAGAAGTTAATATGCAAGAAGAGGGAGCATAAGAGAGAGAGAGAGAGAGAGAGAGAGAGAGAGAGAGAGAGAGAGAGAGAGAGAGAGAGAGAGAGAGAGAGAGAGAGAGAGAGAGAGAGAGAGAGAGAGAGAGAGAGAGAGAGATTAAAACATTCACTCATTCACACTTACGCTCTCTCCGTTTGCCTCTGAAATTTACATAAAGAAGAAAATACATGGGTAGAAGAAGAGCAAAAATGATAATCTCCATAGGAAGCGGAAACTAATAAAAACACCAGTAATAATCCACACATAGAAAATAGTGACATAAAAGAAGAAAAGAGCGTAACGAAGTAAAGTGGAATGATAGAAAAAAATATATAATGAGTATACGTATAAAAATGTAAAGCAAAATGGTATAACGAGGTAAAGTGAAGGTCATAGAAAGATAATGTGATAGGAAAATTAAAAGGTATAAAGATGACAATTCAGAATAAAACCAGAACTCAAAAGTTAAAAAAAGCACATCACAAAAAGAGAAGGACAAATGAAGTATAAAAATGGCAATTCAAAATAAAACCAATACACAAGAATTAAAAAAAAGCACATCACGAAAAGAGAAGGATAAGTGAAGTATAAAAATGGCAATTCAAAATAAAACCAATACACAAGAATTGAAAAAAAGCGCATTACAAAAAGAGAAGAATAAATGAAGTATAAAAATGGCAATTCAAAATAAAACCAGAACTCAAGAATTAAAAAGAAGCGCATTACAAAAAGAGAAGGATAAATGAAGTATAAAAATTGCAATTCAAAATAAAACCAATACACAAGAATTAAAAAAAAGCACATTACAAAAAGAGAAGGATAAATAAAGTATAAAA
>NC_066553.1:8895029-9035029 GCF_024679095.1 Eriocheir sinensis | reverse complement strand
TTGCGTTCTTGGAGAGACGTGCGCCGCCCTCCTCCTCCTTCCCCTCCTCCTCCTCCTCCTCCTCCTCCTCCTCCTCCTCCTCCTCCTCATACTTCATTTTCCTGTTATCTCTCCTCTTTTCACCTCTCACCCCAATCTAAATCTCCTCCTTTCCTTCATTCTCCTCCTCCTCCTCCTCCTCCTCCATTCCCATTCCCTATTCCCTTCTTCCCTACCTCATTTCCTCTCTTCCTCTCTCGTCATCCATATCTTCCCGTTTATCTCCTTCTCCCCCTCTCTCTCTTCCTTCCACTTTCTCCCACTACCTCCTCCTCCTCCTCCTCCTTTCCTCCCCTTCGGCGCTATTTCCATAAAGTAGAACGCTACATAATTCCATTGTTTGTTTCTCTCTCTCTCTGCCTCAAGGACTTCTGATATTAACCCGCCAAAATTATCCTAAACTTCGATATTAATTCCCAATGGCTAAACACGGATAAAGAATGTCAGTTTGGTAAAGTTGGGCGGGAAGGGTATGTTGTGCTCTCTCTCTCTCTCTCTCTCTCTCTCGTAATTTTAAGTTTTTTGGTTTTATTACCATTTTTAACTTCTTATATTAGTGTTGCTTGTAGTTTTTTTTGTATTGTTAGTTTCATTATTACTGAGAATACTTTTTTTATGTTAGAATTTATATTAAGAGAGAAAAAGTCAATTTGAGCATCATTGATAGTGGAATTAGTGCTACTTCGATTGTCACTACTACACGTAATACAACAACGACAATGACTACTACTACTACTACTACTACTACTACTACTACTACTACTACTACTACTACTACTACTACTACTAATAATAATAATAATAATAATAATAATAATAATAATAATAATAATAATAATAATAATAATAATAATAATAATAATAATAATAATAATAATAATAATAATAATAATAATAATAATAATAATAATAATAATAATAATAATAATAATAATAATAATAATAGTAATAATAATACCACTACTACTACTACATCTACTGCTACTATTACCACTACCACTAAGGATGATAATAATAATAATAGTAATGATAAGAATAGTAGTAGTAGATTTTTAATAGTAATAATAATAATAATAATAATAATAATAATAATAATAATAATAATAATAATATTGATGATGATGATGATAGTAGTAGTAGTAGTAGTAGTAGTAGATTTTAATAATAACAGTAATGATGATGATGATAATAATAATAATAATAATAATAATAATAATAATAATAATAATAATAATAATAATGATAATAATTATGATAATGATAATGATAATAATAGTAATAATAATGATTATAATAATGATAATAATAGTAATGATAATGATTATAATAATAACACCAGTGAGATTTAATCAAGGTTATGATATATTTATTATATTCTATGCTGAATATAAGAACATTTTTAGACTCTAATAAACCATCTCTCGCTATATTATGATCATCATTTTTATGAATATTGTTAATATCATTATTGGTGATATTTTTATTGTAAATAGTTTAATTTCATTATTATTATTATTATTTTTTTTATTATTATTATTATCATTGTTACCTTTATTATTAGCATTAATATATTTACTAGTAATTTGTTTTTGTTAGAGATATTTATATTTAGTACTTTTGGTATGTGGAATGTTAAACTTTAAGAAATTATTTTCTTGCTTACTCTTACCATTAATATCATCGCCGCCACTAACACTGTAATGTATTCACCGGTAAGGTCATTACGAAGTCATGAGCCTTGGGGGAAAATAATGTTCGGTCGACCACAGAGTTCTTAATCATTCATTCCCTCGTAATTAGCCCGGCCAGATGATGATGATGATGTAAGAGGGAAAAATCCCTCCGCGGCGCCTCCCCGCACCGGCCGTGGAGAGCACCGCGCGGCACTCACCGGCCTTGTTACCGTCGCCTGGGCTGGCTGAGGAGCATATCCTCAAACATTTCGGGGCGCACACGTCCGCATTTTCCCAGAGGTTGTGGCTCTTCCCAATGGATAGTTTTATGATGTTAATGATAGTTTGACAAGACTTTTGCACCACGAACGTGAAAAACACTCAGGACAGCCTCCATAACCTCCGTTGTGATCTGAAGAAATATTTGAGTCGAGGGCGTGTGAGAGAGTAAGGTTGGTATTACAAGACACTTTCGCTTCTCACATCAGCTAGTTCTAAATGTCCAAGAGGGGATCATTCGGGTTCTAATGAGTGTTTCTTTAGGTTCACGGTACAGAAGAAGAGTCAAACTACCACCAGGGTCATAAAAGAGGGGATCATTCGGGTTCTAATGAGTGTTTCTTTAGGTTCATGGTACAGAAGAAGAGTCAAACTACCACCAGGGTCATTAAACTACTCCTGGAAATGCGCCAAACTCTTACGATTGCCCTGTCAAATATGTGAACTTGGACGACAAAATGTTTAGTAATACGCCCCTAAGTGCCTCAGTGAATCTGCTGGGCGCTTGTTTAACTCTTGCCGCGTTGCTCTGGTTCTTGTGTAAGGCCTCGTGTTGTGGAGAGCTCATTTTGTGTTCATGCTTTTCTTTCACCTGTATTTCCGTGTTTCAGATTATCTTTTTTATTACAGTTTTGAAGAGATTAAAGTTTCGTTTCCGTCACGTTTGATATATATATTTTTTTATGTCTGGGGTTTCAATATTCAATTTCTTTTACCAAGTTTCTCTATATACGATTTATTTTACCACTAGGAGTCTCTGTACTTATGCAGTTTTTTTTACGAAGTTTCTCTATACGAGGTTTATCTAATTATTACGAGGTTTCTTGATATGAGATCTTTTCATACTTAATTTTGTTACGCTTTGGTAGTTCTTTTTTCCATTATTTTGTCCTTTTACCTTATACTTTATCCAATACTTTGTTCTTTTATCCTCATGTTTATCCAATACTTTCCTTTATCCTCTAGTTTATTCATTACTCTGTTCTTTTACCTTATACTTTATCCTTTACTCTGTTCTTTTACCTTATACTTTATCCATTAATTTGTTCTTTTATCCTCTTGTTTATCCAATACTTTCCTTTATCCTCTAGTTTATTCATTACTCTGTTCTTTTACCTTATACTTTATCCTTTACTCTGTTCTCTTACCTTATACTTTATCCATTAATTTGTCCTTTTATCCTCTAGTTTATCCATTACCATTTTCTTTCATTTCGTTGGGCTGTGTTGTCATATATCCACTCTTCCGATGTCGCTGTGTACATATATCCTTCCGTTTACATACTTTTTTTATGCCCACACTCATGTCTCGAGCACACCGCCGTTGTATGACCTTTCCTTATGTTCGTGTAATTCCTTCTCCTTTTCTACGCAGTTTCAATGTACGCGATTCACTCCAGTAACTCCCTTATATAAATCTTTTTCGCGTCCATTTGCCAGATGATAAACGCTTACAAAATTCTCTATCTCTGTTTCCTTAATGTCTTTCGCCGCCTTATTATACCATATTTTACTTTTGTTTTGCGTTTCGCTTTATTCTGCTTTACTTTTCGTCCCATTCAGTGTTGTGAGTGTTTATATTCCGTTTGTTGGCTGTTTGTGTAGTTCTGTGAGACGAGAGAGAGAGAGAGAGAGAGAGAGAGAGAGAGAGAGAGAGAGAGAGAGAGAGAGAGAGAGAGAGAGAGAGAGAGAGAGAGAGAGAGAGAGAGAGAGAGAGAGGGGGGGGTGGGGGGGGTAATGGGAGGTTAAGAGATGGAGGTTAGACGAAGTTTGGGGTAATGGGGTAGAACCGATTTAAGAGAGAGAGTTAATGCCAGGAAAAGGAGGAAGAGGAGGAGGAGGAGGAGGAGGAGGAGGAGGAGGAGGAAGGAAAGTGAGGGAATGATCATGGAAGATAATGTACGAGCATGATATATTACTACTATTACTACCATCACTACTACTACTACTACTACTACTACTACTACTACTACTACTACTACTACCACCACCACCACTACTACTACTACTACTACTACTACTACTACTACTACTACTACTACTACTACCACTACTACCACCACCACCACCACCACTACTACTACTACTACTACTACTACTACTACTACTACTTCTACTACCACCACCACCACCACTACTACTACTACTACTACTACTACTACTACTACTACCACCACCACCACCACCACCACTACTACTACTACTACTACTACTACTACTACTACTACTACTACTACTACTACTACTACTACTACTACTACTACTACTACTACTACTACTACTACTACTACTACTACCACCACCACCACCACCACTACTACTACTACTACTACTACTACTACTACTACTACTACTACTACTACTACTACTTATTATCATCGCAGTCACATACATCGTCAACATTATTATCATCATCATAAACATCATCATCATCATCATCATTGTTTTAATTCTTACCGTCGTCATAACAGAAGGGAAAACGATTATCTTTTCACAGTTAGTCCCAGAAGCCTAAAAAAAAATGCACAGTTGATATACTTAGTTTTGCTCTGTCCTAATATTAAGTTTAACTGTCCTACTTGGAAACGGAAGAACATTGAGGCGTACCAATGTGTTCAAGTGGGTGCCTATTGCTATTCACTCAAGAAACAGGGAAAAGTAAAGCACACTAAGATATATGCAAGTTGCTAAACCCTCTACCTGATTTTCTTTAAACTGAATTCCCTCTTTCTTTCCATCCCATAAAGTACACATTAAAAAAAGCATATAAACAGCATTGAATCGCATCACATAACACTGAAATTTTACTTCTCCAACATTAAAAAGCAGCGAGTAGCGGGCTTTTTTTTATTATTGTTCCTTTTTGTGTGCCCTTGAGCTGTCTCCTTTGTTGTAAAATGAAAAAAAAACGTCTTCCAAAACATCCTCACACAACACCACATTTTACTCTCTTTGATATACGAGGATAATAGTAATACACAACATAACATACGAGGGAAATGAAATACAGAACAGAAGATATAGGGCAGTTACACACACCACAGTATCTCCAGGCCATGCATTTCAACGTAGCGGAGCGTGCAGGTAAAAACGGTTGTATCACGGCCGCCGTCACTTGCTCTCGTCTCAATCAGCTCAGCCAGGTAGAAGGAGGGAAACCTGTTGATAGAATTACCTCCGTTTCCGTCCGTATCTCCCTTCCCTTTAGCATTCTCATCTTTTTTTTCCTCCTTCCCTCCTCCCACTCTCCTTTCCTATTCTCTGTCCCTTCATACCTTCCCTCCTCTCCCCATCTGCTTTTCCTCCTTCCTCCCTTCATCCCTTTCTCCCTCCTCCTATCTTTCTTTCCCCCTCTCCCGCCCTCCCTCCCTTCCTCTTCCCTTCATCCCATCCTTCCTTCTCTTATCCTCCTTTTCTGCTTCCTCTCTCCCTTCATCCCTTTCTCCACTCCTTCCTTCCTCCTTCTCTCTCTCCCTCCTTCTCCGTCCCATCCATCCTCCCTCTTCCCATCCTTCTTTCCTCATTCCTCCCGCCCTCTGTCCCTTCCTCCCTTCGTCTCTCTTTCCTCCTTTCCTCCCTTATCCACTAGACCCCTTCTTGTATATTTCCTTCCCTTCTTCCCTCCTTCCTTCCTTCCTTCCTTCCTCTTTTTTCCGGCCAACCTGCCTACCTGCCCCCTCAGAAAAAAAGATATAATGAAATGAACGAAATAAACTCTGAAATATATTTGCAAGTTCAAGAAATGTTGTGATGGTGGTGATGGTAACGATGGTCATGGTGGTGATGGTGGTAGTGATGACTTGGGTAATGGTTTTGGTGCTGGTGCTGGTGGTGGTGATGGGACCTGGTAACGATGGTGATGGTGATGATGTGGATGACTTGGATAATGGTGGATGAGATAGTCAATGGTTAGTGATGGTGGTGGAGTTAATGGTGTTTGTGGTAGTGGCTGTGGGTGATGGTATAGGTATGTGGACTGGCATGTGTAGTGTGGTAGTGGTGGTGGTGGTGGTGGTGGCGAAAGGGGGAGGAGAGTAAAAAGTCTTAATGAGATTACCTGTTCCGTTCCTGTGGTGGCTCTGTACGCATGACCAGGTAAGGGGAAGAAATATGAGGTGAAGGGGAGCCAGAATTCAGGAGTTGGAGGGAAGGCAAGTTTTGAAAAGTATTACAGACATTAAGTATTACAGATAAATACCGGAGATTATAAGAGAGTTAAGGAAACCAGATTAGTGCAGACGGTAAAGGATATAGAGAATTGTTGATGTTTTCGTTTTCAAGAGGAGGGTATCAGGACACTTCTCCTCCCGAAATTGACCTATCTTTCGGTCTGTACTTTTCTTATTTCTTATTCTGACGCTAATGATTCTGACTTTCACCTTTCCTTTACGTTTTTCAATATTTATGCCCAACATGTTTTCTTAATTTCCTTATAATACTTGTAGATTTGTAATACCTTATAATACCTGTAGTTTTGTAGGAGCAGTGAGTAGCGGGCTTTGTTTCATTATTGTTTCCTTTTTTTTTCCCTTGAACTTCTTCCTTTACTGTAAAAAAAGGTAAAGTTAAATAAAAAGGGAAATTTGAATGCCCAGAGACAGAAAAGAAATATAAAAATAGATAAGTTTATACCTGAGATTATAAGGGCATTAAGAAAACATGTCTGGGATAAAGAATGTAAAAATAAAGGAAATTTGAAAGGCAGAAAAGTTAAAATCATCGGAGTCGGAAAAAGAAATAAAACTATCACAAAATAAATACCCGAGATTATAAGGAAATTAAGAAAACATATCTGGCATAAATAATGTAAAAGTAAAGGAAATTTGAAAGGCAGAAAAGTTAAAATCATCAGAGTCGGAAGAATAAATAAAACTATCACAAAATAAATACCCGAGATTATAAGGAAATTAAGAAAACATACTGGGCATAAATATTGAAAAACGTTAAGGATAGGTGAAAGCCAGAATCATTAGGGTCAGAATCAGAAATAAAAATAAAAGCGAGACACAAAATAAATACCTGAGATTATAGGGGAGGAGTGGAGGGAACAAGATTAGCAAGAGGCGTGAAAAAAAGGATAAAATAACAAGTGTAAATGTGTGGGTGTGCGTGCCGGGCGGAGCTAAAGGAGAGGGTCGGAGAGGGTAAAAGTGAAGGGTTCGACGGAGGAAGAAATGAAAGGAAAAAGAACCAGCAAATATATTCTTGTGTTATGAGGGTGTGAGGCAGACGAGATTAGTAGAGGCGGGGGAGAAAGTGACGGCATGATGGTGGTTTTCTACGCCCAGGTGAGAGAAAGGTGAGAGAGAGAGGAAGGGAAGGTAAAATCAGACGGTCCGGAGAGATAACAAGATAGAACAAAGAAAAAAAGGGAGAAATAGTAAATAAAATCCATGGGTTATATAAGGAAGTGAAGAAAAGGATGCTGGGGGTGAGAGAAAGGTGACAGCTAGGGAAGGTAAAATCAAAGGGGCCGGGAAGATAACAAGATAGAACAAAGAACAAAAAAGGGAGAAATAGCAAATAAAGTATGGGTTATATAAGGAAGTGAAGAAAAGGATGCTGGGGGTGAGAGAAAGATGAAAGCAAGGGTATGTAAAATCAGACGATCCAGAGAGATAAGATAGAACCAAAAGAAGAAAGAGTCTGGAAATAAACTCCAGGTGTTCACTACAAAGAAAACGAGCGTGACGGTGGTTTGTTTGCCCAGGTGAGAGAGAGGTGAATGCAAGGAGAGGTAAAATCTAAAATCCCAGACAGATAACAAGACATAGCAGAAAAAGGAAAGGACTGCAAATAACGTCAGGCTGTTCTAAGGAAGTGGAGAAAACGAGGTTATCAGAGCTGGGTGAAGGCTGGGGAGGAAAATATATAAATGTGTTGGTGTGCATGTCAGGGAAAAAAGAAAGGTGCAGGGAAGGGCACAGGTAAAATATCAGGAGTAAAGGGGGAGGAAGCGAAGAAAAAAATAAATATATATACATACTTTTAAAAGGAAGTGAAGGAACGAGTTTAGTGGAGAAGGGGGAGGTTGTTTTTTTCTTGTGTTTAGTAAGGGAAAGGTAAGGGAAGGCAAGGGAAGGGTAAGGTAAGGACTAGATAATGATAATGTTTCTCCTTGCTTTCTCTTTTTTTATTTCTAAGAGTGGAAGGGAGAGGAGGGAGGAACAAAACAGGGGAGAGAGGAGAGGTCAAAACAGAAAGAAAAGGTGGAGGAGCCGGTAGAAGGGAGAGGAAAGAGGGACAAAAAGAAGGAAGAGAGGAGAAGAGAAGAAAGAAAAATAAAAGTGGAGGAGCCGATAGAAGGGAGAAGAGAGAGGGACAAAAAGAAGGAAGAGAGAAGAGAAGAAAGAAAAATAAAAGTGGAGGAGCCGATAGAAGGGAGAGGAGAGAGGGACAAAAAGAAGAGAGGAGAAGAGAAGGAAGAAAAATAAAAGTGGAGGAGCCGATAGAAGGGAGAAGAGAGAGGGACAAAAAGAAGAGAGGAAAAGAGAAGAAAGAAAAATAAAAGTGGAGGAGCTGATAGAAGGGAGAAGAGAGAGGGACAAAAAGAAGAGAGGAAAAGAGAAGAAAGAAAAATAAAAGTGGAGGAGCCGTTGATAGGGAAGAAAGGAGGAAAGAGAGAGGAGGGAAATCAAGGGGTTAGAGAAGGGAGGAACGAAAAGGAAAATTGCGACCATTAAATTAGTTGTTTTTATTAAGGAAGTAAAGAAAATGAGGTTACTAGAGATGGATAAAAAATATGTGTCCTTTTTCAATGCAAGGCAAAGGAAAGGGAAAGGGAAAGGAAAGACAAAATGCGTAACTAATCGATTCGGAATGTGGAAACGAAATAATTGCAGAGTGCTTATGAAAAAAATGAAGGGACTTTGCAGAGATGAAAAATTAGAAAAGATGAAGGGAAAGACGAAAACTGGAGAAAGTGTAACTAGTAGATTCAGAAGATGGGAGGCACAAAAAAGAGGAAAAAAATAAATGTCTTGTGAAAATGGAAATGAAATGAATTGCAGTGTGCTTATGAAAAAAATGAAGGGACTTTGCCGAGATGGAAAATTAGAAAAGGGAAAGGGAAAGACGAAAACTGGAGAAAGTGTAACAAGTAGATTCAGAAGATGGGAGGCACAAAAAAGAGGAAAAAAATAATAGTCTTGTGATTATGTAAAGGAAGAACAGTAGATTTGAAAGGAAAATTAGAAGAAAAAAAGAAAAGGGCATTAAAAGTAGGCCTAAATAAATACTTAATGATTCACTTACAGATGAAATCAAAACTAGCAAAGATGGAGAAAGGGAAAAAAAGAATACTCATGCTAATACTACTTTCTACTTGTTCTCCTGCCTGAATATATGTGTCAGCTTACAGGAAGATTAGCAGGGCAGGAGAAAGGGAGAAGGAGAAAGGAAAAATCATCAGGCTGCAGAAGGAGAAAAAAAGAACTCTAAATTATGAGGTTATAAAGAGGAGAAAGAAAATGGGGTTAGACAGAGTGGAGGGAAAACTAGTAAAAAAAGGAGAAAAAAATAGCAAGATAGGAAAATTCTGAACAAATAAATGAATGGAAGAAAGGAAGGGAGGGCAGGTGGGAAGAAAGGAAGGGAAGGGAAGGGAAGGGAAGGGAAAGGAAGGGAAGGGAAGGGAAGGGAAGGGAAGGGAAGGGAAGGGAAGGGAAGGGAAGAGAAGGAATGGAAGGCAAGTGGGGAGAAGGGAAGAAGAGGGAAAGAGAAGGATGGGAAGGCAAGTAGAAAGAAGGGAAGGAGAGGGGAAGGCAAGGATGGGATGGCGAGTGGGAAGAAGGGAAGGAAGGGGAAGGAAGGTGGAGGAGGAGGAAAGAAAGGGAAGAATGAAGGAAGAAGAAAAGGAAGGAAGGATAAATTGAGAGGCACAGCGGAAGACAAGGAAGGGTAAGACGGAAGGGAGGAGGAAAGGGAAGGGGAGAATAACGAAAAGAAGAGGAGGGAATGTACTATTTACCTTTGTCTCTCTCAGAATAAAAATGGCTGCAAAAAATTGTTAATGATTGTGTGGTTAAGGTTGCCATGAATATCTTAAGTTTGCATAGTTTGACATTTGTTTCTCCCTTCCCTCTCCTTCCTTTTTATATATCGTCACCCTCATAAAATAATCGCCTAAGTCATTTTTCGGTGATTTCCAGGTTTTTGTTTACATCAATTTTTCATCACGTGACGCCCATCTTTGTATAGTTGCCTTCGCCATCCAGGGTTTGAGTGTTCTAGAATTGGCCTTTTCATTTCTGCCTAAATCTTAAGTCGGATAAAATAATGTCAGTTCTTTTCTGATTCCCTGTAAAGTAGAAAATAATGGCTTAGGCGGTTTGTTTACGAAGGTGACGAACATATCTGCTCCCCTCCCTACCTCTGCCCCTTCCCCCTACCTCCTTATATTCTTCTTTCCCCTCTCTATCCCTCTCTTCACTCTCCTTTATTCTCCTTTTCATTGCAGTTATCCATACTTCGTTCCCTCCTCTCCTCTTCCCTTTTCCTCGTCTTCTCATCTTCCTTCCCTCCGTTCTACTTTCCAATCTTCTTTTCCTTTCTATACCTTCCATCCTTATATTCTTTTCCCCCTCTCTATCCCTCCCTTCACTCTCCTCCTTTTTTCCTCCTTTTCGCTGCAGTTATCCGTACTTTGTTCCATCCCCCCCTCTTCCCTTTTCCTCCTCTTCTCATCCTCCTTCGCTCCGTTCTACTTTCCAATCTTCTTTTCCTTTCTATGCCTTCCATCCCCTTCATTCTCATCACACCCTCCTCCTCCTCCTTTCCCATCACTTTCCTTCATTTTTACGCTCCTCTCTTCATATCTCTCTCCTACATACCCACCTTCCATCCCATCCTTCCCTCCTTCGCTCCTTCCCACTTTCACTCCTTCCCTCCTATTCCTTATCACTTCTTCCCTCCTTCCCTCCTTCGCTCCTATCCCTCCTTCCCTTCTATCCATCCTTCCTACCTTCCCTCCTTCGCTCCTTCCCTCTTTCACTACTTCCCTTCTATCCTCTGTCACTTCTTCACTCCTTCCCTCCTATCCCTCCTTCCTCCCTTCCCTCCTTCCCTCGTGTAAGTAGTGGACTGGATGGTAATGTTTCTCCTTTGACCGCCACGCTGGGAAAAATACTCATTGGTTCCTTTTTTTTAATCTCTAAGGATGGAAGGGAGAGGAGGGAAGAAGAAGAAAGGGGGAGAGAGGAGAGGTGGAAACAGAAAGAAAAGGTGGAGGAGCTGGTGAAAGGGAAGAAAGGAGAGAGAGGAGGAGAGTAAAGAAACAGAGGAGAGGAGAAAAGGGTGGTAGAAGGGCTGGTGATAGGGAAGAAAGGAAAGAAGGAAGAAGAGAGAGCAAAGGGAAGAACAGAAAGGAGAAAGAAAAGGGAACAAATGGAAGAAAGGAAAGGAGAAAGAAAATAGCAGAAAGAGGAAAGGGGAGAGGAAAAGAGAACACAATGGGAACGAAGTGGGAGAGAAGGAAGAAAGAAAGAGAAAGTGAAAGAAGGAAATAGAGAAAATAGGAAAAAAAAGTGAGAAAAAAAGAAAGACATGAAAAGTAAGAATGAATGAATAAATGAATAGTTGAAAGAAGGAAACAAGGAGAAAAAGAGAGATAAAAAATAATGAAAAAAAGAAAGTATAAATGAAAGGAAAAAAGAAAGAAAAAAGAAAAGGGTAAGGAAAGGCTTAAGGGGGGGGGGGTGAATAGGAAGTAATGGTGGAGTAGACAGCCACCACCTCCACCACCACCTCCACCACCTCCACCTCCACCACCACCTCCACCTCCACCACCACCTCCACCACCACCTCCACCACCACCACATTAATCTCTCTTCCCCCTAACTCAACATTTACTCGTGTCAGAGCGTCGGGTGATTAAGCTTTCTCTCTCTCTCTCTCTCTCTCTCGTTCCTTGTCCCTTGTGGTTTCTCTAAATCTTGACGGAGTGTCGCCTTCAACTCGTCCTTGCAGGAGAGAGAGAGAGAGAGAGAGAGAGAGAGAGAGAGAGAGAGAGAGAGAGAGAGAGAGAGAGAGAGAGAGAGAGAGAGCGACCAATGAGAGAATAGAGAGTTGGTGAGGAGAAAGAGTAAAGAAGAAACGTTAAGAGAAAAGAAAAACGAAGAAGGAGAAAGAAGAAAGTGGAAGAGAAGCGAAAGGGAGCAAAAAAAAGCATGAGAGAGAGAGAGAGAGAGAGAGAGAGAGAGAGAGAGAGAGAGAGAGAGAGAGAGAGAGAGAGAGAGAGAGAGAGCAAAAAAAGATAAAACTAAAAGGAAAGCAAGCAAAACAGGCAGGATTTAGGAAAAGAATAAGAAATAAAAACATGTAAGGCTGAAGAGGTGGAAAGGAAAAGAGGAAAGGCCAAGGGAAAAGAAAGAGGGATGAAGAAAAGTCGAAGAATGTTGAAGAGAGACAAAAGTACAAAAATAAACCAAGATTGATATATGAAGTAGGAACATGAAGAAATAGCAAGTTAGATGAAGACGAGGAAGCAGAAGACGGAAGAAAAACATAAAAAGAAAAAAAGAAAGAGGATTAAGCCCTTGAAGCGTAGGAGGAACATCGGGGTGGGAGGAGGTGGAGGAGGTGAAGCAGAACGAACCTAAACTAGATCAAATAATAACCTCTGGAAAGTAATGGTGATAGGAAGTAGTAGTAGTAGTAGTAGTAGTAGTAGTAGTAGTAGTAGTAGGACCAGTAGTAGTAGTAGTAGTAGTAGTAGTGGTGGTGGTAGTGGTGGTTGGGTCTGTCTGTCTAGCACTTGCCTCATTACCTCACACCCTTCTTCCTCCTCCTCCTCCTCCTCCTCCTCCTCTAGTCTTTCCTAACCGTGGCTCACTTAAGGGATTATTGAGTATTGCCTGTGTGTGTGTGTGTGTGTGTGTGTGTGTGTGTGTGTGTGTGTGTGTGTCAACCCGAGCTGAAGTGATATTGTTTTGAATAGGAAATAATAGAAGAGAGAGAGAGAGAGAGAGAGAGAGAGAGAGAGAGAGAGAGAGAGAGAGAGAGAGAGAGAGAGAGAGAGAGAGAGAGAGAGAGAGAGAGAGAGAGAGAGAGAGAGAGAGAGAGAGAGAGAGACGCCACCTCCGAGTTAAAATCATTATCTTCGTCATCAAATTTTGCGCAATATGAAAATAAGAGAGAAATTTTATCAGATTTATCGCAACAATTCGTCAACTGCTTGCATAATACATTTTTGTGGGGGGAGGAGAGAAAGGGTGCGAGAGGTGGGAGGGGATAGGAAGGGAGGGAGGTAGGGAAGGTAAGAGAGGGGGAAGCAGATAGGTAGGAAGGGAGGGAGAGGGGAAAAAGGGATATGAAAAAGAAGTGGAAGGGAAGATGAATGAGGGAGTGGGAATGAGGAATTAAAGAGAAAAGAAAGAGGGATGATTGAGGAAAAAAAGAAGAAAGAGGAAGAAGGGCATAACAAGAGAAAGGAGTGAAGGAGGAAAAGGAGAAAAGATTGCGTTAGAGGAAAAGTAAGAAAGATAACTAGAAGAGTAGAGAGAGAGAGAATGAATGGATGGAGGAAGGGAGGGTTGGAAAGGAAGGAAAGAATGTGAAAGAAAAAAAATGGAAGAGAGAGATTAAGAAAAGGAAGTAAGGAAGGAAAGGGAGAAAAGAGGGGAGTGAAGGAGAGAGAGAGAGAGAGAGAGAGAGAGAGAGAGAGAGAGAGAGAGAGAGAGAGAGAGAGAGAGAGAGAGAGAGAGAGAGAGAGAGAGAGAGAGAGAGAGAGAGAGAGGGAAAGAGGAAACGTAAGAGATAATGAGGAAGAAAGATGGAAGGGAGAAATGACAAATAGAGGAAAGGTAGAACGAGAAGGAAGAGGAAGAAGAAGAGGAGGAGGAGGAGGAAAAGGACGGGGAAAAGAAAATGAAGAGGACAAAGGTAAGAACAGTGACAGTAAGGAAAGGTGGCGCTGGATTCAATTATTTTCCTTTTGAGGGTACGAAGGTAAGGTGGAAATCACAGGTGAGAACGCTGATTTACCTGTCCAATAAAAGGTGAAGGTGAGGAGGAAAGGTGTGATTTCTCCCTCTGCAATGCCGTGCTTATGGTTTATGAGGTGGAGGGGGAGGAGGAGGAGGAGGCAGAAGAAGAAGAAGAAGAAGAAGTAGAAGAAAGGAAAAGGAAATGAAGAAATGAAGTAGAATGAGGTATTGAAGGAGAACGAAGAAATGAAGGAGAACAAGGAAATTAAGGAGAACAAGGGAATGAAGGAGAAAGAAGAAATGAAGTAGAACGAGGAATTGAAGGAGAAGAAGAAATGAAGAACAAGGAAATGAAGGAGAACAAGGGAATGAAGGAGAACAAGGAATGGAAGGAGAACAAGGGAATGAAAGAGAAGGAAGAAATGGAGAAGAACAAGCAAATTAAGGAGAAGGAAGAAATGAAGGAGGAGGAGGAAATGAAGAGCAAGGAGGAACACGTACCCAAATGAGTAAGAAATGGAGAAAGAGAAAAAGGAGGAGGAGGAGGAAGGATAATAAAACAAAGAATAATAGCAGGAAGAAATGGTAAAGCAAACATATTAAGCGATAAGGAGAGGGCGGTAAAAGCTAACAAGGAGAAGGAAGGAAGGACACGTTACAGAATGAAAGAATAATCAAAAAGAAAGAAAAAAGCGAGATAAAGAAATAGCAAATGAGATGGAAAGGGTGAAGAGAAGACTGAAGAAGGACATAAAAAGAAAGAAAAAAAGAGGATTAAGACTAAAGACTAGGAAGAATATAGAGAGAGGGAGAAAGAAGGAGAGTAAGAGGAAGAAGTGGAGTAGAAAGAAGTTAAGGTATTGAAGTAGAAAAAGTGGGAGAAAGAAGAAGAGGAAGAGATGAAGTAGAAAAAAATTAAAGTAGATGAAATAATAACAAGTTCGTGCAAGGTATCTCTGAAAAGTAGAAGTAGTAGTAGTGGAGGTGGTAGTAGTAGTAGTAGTAGTATTAGTAGTAGCAAGAGTGACACGAAGTAGCTCTCTCTCCTCTATTCTAAACTCTTCTATTTTTTTCTATACAGGGGCAGTGATTAAGGGGCTTTATTTTATCTCATTATTAACTTTTTTGACCTTGAGTTGCTTCCCTTACTGTAAAAAAAAAAGATAAACACGGACAGGTAAATATTAAAAAAAGTTGAATATATCGTAGTACCAACACCAGTAAACCGCCAATCCCTAATCTTCCAGTCATTTCTTCCCTCTATCTCCTCTCTTATCCCTCCATTGTTTCCTCCTTCCATCCCTTTGTTTACAGTTCTTCTTTCTCTCCATCTTTTTCCTTTCACTTTTCCTCAAGCTATTTCTTCCCTCCCTCTCCTCTCTTATCCCTCCATCGTTTCCTCCTTCATCCCTTTCTTTCCAGTTCTTCTTTCTCTCCATTTCTCAATCTCTAATCTTCCAGCAATTTTTTCCCTCCCTCTCCTCTCTTATCCCTCCATCGTTTCCTCCTTCCATCCCTTTGTTTACAGCTTTTCTTTCCCTTCATCTTTCAATCCCTAATCTTTCAGCTATTTCTTCCCTCCCTCTCCTCTCTCATCCCTCCATCGCTTCCTCCTTCCATCCCTTTGTTTCCAGTTCTTTTTTCTCTTCATCTTTCAATCCCTTTTCTTCCAGCTATTTCTTCCCTCCCTCTCCTCTCTCATCCCTCCATCGTTTCCTCCTTCCATCCCTTTGTTTCCAGTTCTTCTTTCTCTGACTCTTTCAATCCCTAATCTTCCAGTTATTTCTTCCCTCCCTCTCCTCTCTCATCCCTCCATTGTTTCCTTCTTCCATCCCATCATTTCTTCTTTCCATCCATCTCTATTCTTCCCTTCTCTCTTTAGCATCACCAGCAAATTTTTTTTTTACAACAAAGGAGACAGCTCAAGGAAACAATAATAAAGAAAAGCCCGCTACTCGCTGCTCCTAATAGCAATGAAGCAGCAGTAACAGAAGAAGTAGCAGTAGTAGTAGCAGTAGTGGTGGTGGTAGTAGTAATGTTAGCAGTAGGCGGCGTGGACAATATTGGCGTACAAACACGAGGCAGCAAACACGGGCAAACACGCTTGATCCTCGGCCAAACAAAACGTGACAGAGGAGCAAAATGGCGGATAATGCACAGGTGTGTCTGTTTAGGGCGACAGGTGTGTTAATGTGACGAGGGGGGGGGGAGAGAGAGAGAGAGAGAGAGAGAGAGAGAGAGAGAGAGAGAGAGAGAGAGAGAGACAGACAGACAGACAGACAGACAGACAGACAGACAGACAGACAGACAGACAGACAGACAGACAGACAGACAGACAGACAGACAGACAGACAGACAGACAGACAGACAGACAGACAGACAGACAGACAGACAGACAGACAGACAGACAGACAGACAGACAGACAGACAGACAGACAGACAGACAGACCAGAACTGAACAGAAGAGAAGACCTAGAGAGAGAGAGAGAGAGAGAGAGAGAGAGAGAGAGAGAGAGAGAGAGAGAGAGAGAGAGAGAGAGAGAGAGAACATTCTGTCTGACGAGTGGAGTTCAATGTGTTTTGTTTGAGGTTATCGTTTTAAATTTTGAGAGAAATGTGATAAAAAAGACTTGTATTGGAAGATCTATTTTTTTATTATATTTTTAAAAGAACTGATGATCGGTGTAAGAATGTTGGGTGATTGTTTTTTATTGATTTATTTATGTATTTATTGTTTTTGTTGATGTTATTGTTATTTTTTTCCTTTATTACATTTTTTTTAGTCTATATTCATGTCCTTAAGTCCTTTGAATTTTTAGTTATTATTGTTTTTTTATTATTATCATTATCTTTGTTATGTGTTTTTAGTATCGGTAGCACTAACACTATTCTTCCTTTCTCCTTCAGGTCGTGCTTGCGAGAGAAGAGTAACTGACATAATCTCCTCTCCCCCACTCCCCCACTCCCATCATCTCCATCTGCGCCACCTCCATCTCTACTCCGAAAGGTAAGTTAAACATGGCTACCTTTCTCCGTAGACTTACATTTCTCATGGTGATTGTTTTATTTCTGAACTTTTTGCTGTTATCTTGATTATTACCATTGTTATCATTATTACTGTTACCCAAACCAATGGTACGGTTATTGGGTTCACGGAGTAAGTGGGGAAATGTTGAACTGGATCAGGGCGTGGCTTAGTGGTGGGAGGCGGAGTGGAGTTCAATGTTAAATCCTTTGACTCCTCTCTCTCACATGCTGCATCGACACTCCCTCATTGTTTTATACACCTTTTTACACACTCTTGATCTTTGCTTTGCTTATCTCTTTCCTCTTCCTGCTCCTCTTCTTCTTCTTCTTCTTTTTCTTCTTTTCTTCTTCTTCTTCTTCTTCTTCTTCTTCTTCTTCTTCTTCGTGTATAACAGCTTAGTGCTCAGACGGTATTCTCTCTCTCTCTTTCCATTTGCACAGACGGGTATTTTTCTCTGTTCGCTAATTTCCTCCTCTTCCTTGCTACCAGGAGGAGGAGGAGGAGGAGGAGGAGGAGGAGGAAAAGTCAGACCTCGGGAAGGGAAAATGTGTATGAAAAATGGGATAAAAGAAAAGCCCGAATATTTATCCCCTTCCACTTAGCCTAATACAATAAAGCAGATAAAGACTAGCCTCGTATTTTACTTTCTGCGCTTAAGACGTTCTCATCCTGCTTTACCTCCTCTTCTTTGCTTATTCTTTTTCTGCTTTATTCCAATTCTTCTCTTCCTAATTCTTTTCCTTCTTTCCTCCTTTATTCGAATTTTTCCTTCTCCTTATTCCTTTTTTTTTATTCTTCGTCCTCTGTTCGAATTCAGTTCCTAATTCCTTCCTCTCTTTCCTCCTTTATTCAAATTCACCTACTCCCTATTCCTTCCTTTCCTTCCTTCTTTATTCCAATTCCTTCTCTTTTCATCCTTGTTTACTTTCTTTTATTTCTTTTCTTGGTTATTTCTTTTCCTTCTTCTGTTCTTCCTTTTACTCCTGAAACTCTTGCTCCTCCTCCTCCTAATCCTTCTTTTCATCTTCCTCCACCTCCCTCTTTACCAACTCCTCCTCCTTTTCATCTTCCTTCTCCTCGTTCTTGTCTTGTTCCTCCTCCTTTTCATCCTCACCTTTCTTCACACTTTTCTTCCTCCCTTTCTTTTTTTTTTCTCTTCTTTCACCATCCCACCACCACCACCACCTCTCATCATCCTTTTCCTCATCATTTTCCTCCTCACTTTCTTTCCCTTCTCCTTTTTCCCTATCACACCACCGCCACCACTACGTTTCCTCATCCTTTTCCTCCTCACTTTCCTCCTTATCCTCCTTATTTATCCCCACCACATCCTCGCCCACACCAGCCCCCATATTAGCGCCATGTCAACACCGGGATAACAAGGGGAGAGGAGAGGATATATTGGGATGAGAGGGGATTGTAGGGACGGAAGAAGGGGCGGAGAGAGGGAGATGATAGACTACTCCTGCCCTAGTTAATTACAGGTAGATTCTCAGGTGTTAGAAGTCACACGTAATAAATGGCTCACCTAATAAACGGTTGGCAGGTGTTCGGTGTCGTGTGTCCAGGTAAAGTGTATTAAAAGAGTTTCTAAAAGGTGCTCGTAAAGTGTTTTGTTTCTATGTGTGGTTAGGAGACAGTGGTGGCTGTGGTTGTAGTAGTGGTGACTGTGGTATCTTTGGTTGTCTTGGTAGATGTGGTGGTGATTCCGATGTTGGTTGTAGTGGTAGCTATGGTGGTGATTCTAGGGGTGGTTTTGGTGGTAAATGTAATGAGAGAATGGAAAGAAATATAATCATGAAAACTGAAAAGGAAAATGAGGTATCGGTGGAGATGAAGCTGAGAACAGAGAAAGAGGAGGAGGAGGAGGGGGAGAGTTGGAGGAGGAGGAGGAGGAGAAGTACGATTGCGGGAAAGAACGGGAAGTAAAGAAGGAGATGAAGCTGAGGGCAAAGAAAGAGAAGAAGGACCAGGACCAGGAGGAGGAGGTAAAGGAGGAGGAGAAGTACGATTGCGGCAGAGAACGGGAAGTAAAGAAGGAGATGAAACTGAGGGCAAAGAAAGAGAAGAAGGACCAGGACCAGGAGGAGGAGGTAAAGGAGGAGGAGAAGAAGTACGATTGCGGCAAAGAATAGAGAGTGGCTAAGTGGCGTAAGTGGGATTAGGACGACAAGAATAACAGACGGTGGAAAAGAGAGAGAGAGAGAGAGAGAGAGAGAGAGAGAGAGAGAGAGAGAGAGAGAGAGAGAGAGAGAGAGAGACAGTTAAAATAAAATACTAAATAGAAAGAAACGATTTTAAACTATGATGAAATAAAAATAACATCAAACTAATCACGGAACAGGAAAACGGAATGAGGAAATGAGAGGAAAAGCATAAGAAAGGAAAACGGACTAAATAAACAAGCAAATAATAAAAAAAAGAGGAAATTAAACATAAGAAACAAGACTAGAACCAGACGGGAGGTGATGAGGAAGAACAGAGGAGGAGGAGGAGGAGGAGGAGGAGGAGGGTAACTGTGTGGAAAAAAACATAACATACCTCGTCCTTTCTTCCCTTCCCTTTGTTCTGTCTTTTGAGGTAGTGGTGGTGGTGGTGGTGGTGGTGGTGGTAGTGGTGGTGGTGCGCGGTTCTTCCATCACCACCACCATTACCACCAACCCCTTTCTCTAACTCTTCTTTCTTTGTACTCCCTCCATTCATTTACTCCCTTTCTCTTTTCTCATTCCCTTTCCCAATCCCTTTATTATTTTTTCTTCTCCTTTTATTCCCATTCCTATTCCCTTTATTCTCTTTTCCTCTCCCTTTATTCCCTTTTCCTCTCCCTTTATTCCCTTTTCCTCTCCCTTTATTCCCTTTTCCTCTCTCTATTTTCCCTTTCCCATTCCCTTTATTCCTGTTTCCTATCATTTTGTTCCCTTTTCATTTCCCTTTATCCTTTCTCTCTCTCTCTCTCTCTCTCTCTCTCTCTCTCTCTCTCTCTCTCTCTCTCCTCTCCTCTCCTCTCCCGTACACCCTCCCTTCTTCCACCTTTCCTTAATGCACTTAACACCTTTTTCATTAGGCTCATAACCCATTCAGTCCTCTACCTGCCCCTTCGTTCTACCTCTCCCTTTCTTCACCACCTCCACCACCACTACCACCACCACTGCAAACGCCTAATCTTTTTCTCCTTTTACACGCCTCCTTATTTCCCTTTCCCCCTTTTCCTCTGGTCTTTATTTCCTCTTTCTTGCCTCCCTTCACCTCCTTCTCCCTTTCCTCATTTTTTTTTCTTCCGTAGCTTTTAATATTTAACTTTCTTTCTTAAATCCCTTCCTTGTTCTTCTCTAACTCTCCATCCCCCATCTTTATTTTCTCTTATCCTTCTTCACACCCTTCTTCCTTTGTTGTCCTTTCCATTCCTTCTTCTCAATCTCCGAGTTTTTTTTTATTTATTTATTTAGATGTTTTCACCCCTATCTCTCTTTCCCCTCCGCCTCCTTCCTTTACCAACCTCTCCATCCTTAACTGTCTCTCCTCTTACTTACCTCCCTTATCTTTCTTCCTCGGTTTTTCCATCTCCTCTTCTTCTCTAACTTCCTTTTCTTCTTTTCTTTTTTCATCTCTCTCTCCTTATCTCCTTTCCTTCTTTTCCTCTACTCTCCCAATTTCCTTTCCACCTACTAACCTATCTTATACCTCTCCCTATTCTCCTTCTCTCCCTTCTTCCTTCCCTTCTTACTCACTCTTTAACTTCCTTCCTTCATATCTCTCTCTCTATCTCCTTTCCTTCTTTTCCTCTACTCTCCCAACTTCCTTTCCACCTACTAACCTGCCTTATACCTTTTCCTTTTCTCCTTCCTCCCCATCTCTCCCCTTCCCTGCTTACTCCCTTTATACCTTCCCACCTCTCCCCTCACACACACTCCCCATCCCCAATAGACTAATAGAGGAAGAGTACCAATCCTTCCCCCCTCCCTAACTCATCCCCACCTTCCTCTCCCCAATGCCCTTCTCCCTCACCCCTTCCATCACTTTCCATTTTACGGAGAGGAAAAAATCTTCCCTCTAGATTTTTTACTCTATCGGGACGAAGCTAAAAGACAAGGGAGAGGAAGTCGGGCCTTGAGGAGGAGGAGGTTTGGGGCGAGAGTGGCGTGGGAGGAAGACGGAGAGTGGGAGGTAGTTTCCCCTCGCCTCGCCTCCCCGAAGAGCCCTCGACTAGTAATTAAAACATCCTCATAAAGATCCTTAAAACATCCTCCCTAAATCAACGACATTAGTGTATTAAGGCTGCTGCGGAAGGCCTAGACACACACAAGGGAGAAGGAGGAGAAGGACGAAGACGAGGACGAAGAAGACGAGGGTAAGGTAAAGGAAGAGGAAAGGAAAGGTAGGATTTAGCAGTAGAGGGAGGTAGTGGTTGGAATAATACTTGAAAAAAAATGTGAAAGAAAAATTTAAAAAAGACGAAGAATAGAAAAAAAAGATAGATGAAAAATACAAGTTTGGCAGAATAAGAAGAGAAAAAATAAGAAAGAGGAATAAGGTACTAATAATAAACGAGATAAAGGAAATGTCCAGATAACTCACAGAAGATGGTGATGTTTGAAGCTAAATGATATGGGTTAATCTTATCAGTGAAATGGTGGTGATGGTGGTGGGGACTAATGTTAAAAGACCTGGATTTGGTTACTGTAAAGAATGACAGAGAGGTGGTGATGGTGACGGTGGTGTTGAATGTGTTGCTGATGGTAGTGGTGATTGTGGTGGTGGTGGAGATGGTTGTGGTGGTAGTAAAGATGGTGGTGGTGGTGGTGGTGATGGTGGTGATGGAAAGTCAGAGAAACACGCAGACATAGACAAAGTAACCCACCCAAAAATAATATAGAAATAAAAGTCAAATACCAAACATATATCAAGAAAATATGGTTGTGTGTGCGTGTGTGTGTGTGCGTGCGTGTGTGTGTGTGTGTGTGTGTGTGTGTGTGTGTGTGTCGTCAGTACTGTGTTTGCTTGGCTATTTTGCCGACACACCTCCTCCTGGGCTAGAGAGAGAGAGAGAGAGAGAGAGAGAGAGAGAGAGAGAGAGAGAGAGGGTCTCTGTCTCTCCCTCCTCCTCCTCCTTCTCCTGTTAATATCCTCCCTCTTTCCACTTCGTTTAATTCTATATAATCGTTCATAATATTTTTAAACCCGTTATTGTTATTCACTATACATAGAGAGAGAGAGAGAGAGAGAGAGAGAGAGAGAGAGAGGCTTATATACTTATTTTGATGGCTTACTTTTCTGCCTTTAATAATTACTGCATAGCGGGAAGCGGCTTCATAGAATTAAGATTAAAAAAAGATTGATGGCATTAATTATGTAAACACGACGCGTGGAGAGGCAGGAAACGGGAGGGAGGTTGTATTGTGTGTTTTATGAAGTGTGTTTTTTGCTGGGGGGTTTTGTGTGTGTTGTATTGTCGTAGTATTTGCGATCTTTTATTTTTATTTATTTATTTATTTTTTTGGATTGTGTTCCGGAGATGCAGGAAATGTTAGGGTTTTTTTTTTATCAAGGATGTTTTTTTACGGTAATTTTTTTCTTTATTTTCTCTTTATTGCCGTAGTGTTCCTGGTGTTTTATTTCCTTTTTTTTGGGGGGGGGGACGGGGTGGGGGGGGGGGTTGTTCCGGAGATGCAGGTAATGACAGGATGTTTTTTATTATTTTTTTCTTATTTTTTTCATTATTGCCGTAGAATTTGAGGCTGTTTAATATGCTGTTTTGTTGTTGTTGTTGTTGTTAGTTTTGGTTGATTTTGGTTGTGTTCCGGAGATGCAGGTAATGGGAGAAAGTCTATTTATTTATTTTTTTCTTAATTGCCGTAGAATTTGGGACTTTTATTTACTGTTTTGTTGTTGTTGTTGTTGTTGTTGTTGTTGTTGTTGTTGTGTTCCGGAGATGCAGGTAATGGGAGGAGGATTTTTTTTCCTTTTTTTTTCTTAATTGCCGTAGAATTTGAGGGTGTTTTATTTACTGTTGTTGTTGTTGTTGTTGTTGTTGTTGTTGTAGTGTTTCGGAGAGGCAGGTAATGGGAGGAGGAGGATTTTTTTCTTAATTGCCGTAGAATTTGGGGCTGTTTTATTTAATGTTTTGGTTGTTGTTGTTGTTGTGTTGTTCCGTTGCTGTATGAAATTGGAGGAGAGGCAGGAAACGGAAGGCTGTTTTAGTAATGGTGTATTGTTTTGCTGTTTTTTTTCTTTCTTTTATTTTATTTCAAATTATATATTTTTTTTGCTTTATTCCCGTATTATTTGGGCTGTTTTATTTGATGTATTTTTTTGTGTTTTTTTCTGGTCCTGTTTTAATCGGAATTGTGTTTCTTTAATGTATTTTTTCATAATTTTTTACTACCAACTTTATATATTTTTTGTCTATTTTCATTTTCTATTTTCATGTGTTTTTCTATTTATTTCTATTCTCTTCAATTTTTTTTTTTATTTGTAGTGTTTTGTTTTGTTATTTGTATTTTTTATTTACTGCCGGATCGTTTTTTTATTTTTTTTTTATTTATTTATTTATTTTTTTATCTACTGCCAACTTTTATTTTCTTCACTATTTTTTACTAGCATTATTATTTATTCGTATATTGGTTGCTTTTTTTTTATACTGATAATATCTTGGTGTACTCAGCGAGGGATGAAGTTGAGTCCTTTGAAATCCCAGGATCTCATTATTAGCAGATCCAGGTCTCTTCTTCCTAGCCACCCTGATTTTGTTATTAACGATTCTGTGATTAAGAATTGTTAGTCTTTAAAGCTATTGGGGGTGACATTCGACTCTAAACTAACACTTGAGTCTCACTTGCGGTCTGTTGCTTCGTCAATCTCTCAGAAAATTGGTCGTCTTTGCAAGTACAAAAAGATGTTTTCTGACGACAGAGTTGTATTAAATTCCTTTTATCAATTTTTATTGCCACATTTTGAGTACTGCTCGCCTGTTTTCCTCTCTGCTGCAGACTCCCATATGAAGGTCTTGGACCGGTCGTTTAATCAGATCAAGCTTTTGCTGCCTAATCTAGATATTAATCTTGAACATCGCCGCATTTTTTATTTTTTATTTTTTACGTCGCGGCCTATTGCGCCGGTAGGCTTCTTCCCGGTGGGGCCTGATGGTCGGCCCAAGGCTTCTTCCCGGTGGGGCCTGATGGTCGGCCCAGCCCGTTCTGGCGCAGGCGAGTGTTTATAGTGGCGCCATCTTGCATTGGCTCATGCTGCCCTCCCGGAGCTCATCTTTAATCCTATAGAATCTAGAGTCCGGGTTGATAGGTGGTCTTCTGGACAGCATGTGGGTAGTTTTAAGCCACTCGGCGGCGGCTGAAAAATCCCAGCTTGGTGGCACCGGGCGGGGATTGAACTCGCGTCCTCCTGAACGCGGCGCCGTCACTCTGTCGACTCAGCCACCGCCTCTCTTACTCTGTTGTATAAGATCTTTAACAATCATAACCATCCTTTACATTCTAAACTTCCTCCATCTTTTCTTCAATCTCGTTGCACAAGGCCTGCTTCAAATCTCAACGATTTGGCATTTTCAGCTGTACGTTTTAATACTTCCCAATTTTCTAGAAGCTTTGTTCCAAGTATAACGAAATTGTGGGACCAGCTTCCAAATGATGTTGTTAAAGCTGAAAACCTGCAATTATTTAAGAACAGAGTTAATTGATTTTACTAAGGTGACTTGCTCTTTCCTAAGGCCAATGTTCCCCCTCTGGGACCCTTACTGGGTATATAGTTCCACGAACTCCCCAGAGAGGCTGACATTCTTGGCCTACCATAATAATAATAATAATAATAATAATAATAATAATAATAATAATAATAATAATATGCTGCCATTTTTTATTTATATTTTTCATGTTTTTTTTTCCATTTAATTGTTCATTCACTGCTTCATTATTATTTATTGTTTACATACTGCCGGCAATAATTGTTTGTTGTTTGTTTGTTCAAGTTCAACGGTATCGCGTTCGTATATTTTTATTTTTTATTTTTTTGTTGGGTCATTTTGCAGCTACATTTTTTTTTTCTGTGATCGCTTTACGTTTTCATTCATTTTGCATCAGGTATTGTACAAGTTTATTATTCTTTCATGATTTTGTTCTTACTGATTTTCCCTCGGCGTTCTTCTATTTTAATGTATATCACTAAAGACGTTTGACTCATTTTGCTGTTTTTATTTATTTATTTATTTATTTATATATTTTTATTTTTTTGCGGGTGGCTGATGTTTCATTAGTTCTTTAACTGCTGCTTCATGGGGTTGATTTTTTTTATTTTTTATTTATTTATTTATTTATTTATTTATTTTTTACTGTATCTTCCCTCTTGTTTCCACTTTGACATTTTTTTTTTCATCGTTTCCCTTCTGGCATTTCATGGGTCGACTTTTTTTTTTTTTTGAGTCTTCATTCTGGTATTTCGTTTTACTGTTTTTTTTTTGTTGTTGTTGTTTCATGTGTTGATTTTTTTTAACTGTTTCCATCCTGGTGTTTAATTTTTCACTGTTTCTTTATTTGTGCTTCACGGGCGTGTTGTGTTGTGTTGTGTTGTGTTCCCTCCCGCCCCGTAAGTGCATCAGTGTGTGTGTGTGTGTGTGTGTGTGTGTGTGTGTGTGTGTGTGTGTGTGTGTGTGTGCGTGTATTTCTTTATTCTTTCTATCCAGATTTGTATTTATTTATTTCATTTATTCATTTATTTATTTATATAGTTTTGCTGTTCCTTGTGTTTCACGGGCTGACATCTGAATTTTGGTGTGTTGCTGTTCTAAATGTTTCCCTCCCACCGAGCAAGTGCATCAGTGTGTGTGTGTGTGTGTGTGTGTATTGGGGTCGGGAGCCGTGTGGTGGTCGGGGGAGTCGCGGGTGTCGGGGGCCGGCGCTGGTGTCGCTAACAGGGCGGCGAGGCGTGGCTGGCCAGGTGTGACGGGCACGTAATGGCGGTGACGGCGGGGCAGGGAGAGGCGGGGTAAGGTGAAGTGAGGGAGGACGTGGGGCGTGACGCGGCGGGGCGGGGCGGGGTTAACGGGAGGTGCGAGGATGTGTTGGGTCGTTGGTGCATGTGACATTGGAAACTGACACTGACTTGGGTAATAGGTGAAGCTTATCCTTACTTGCTTACTATCTTGCTTATTATCTTGCTTAGTGACTTACCGCTTCTTTATAGTAACACTTTTTTTTAATTTTTCCTCATCTCCTTCTTATGAACTTGCCGTTTCCTTATTTACTCGCTTTCTTGTTTATTTACTCGATTTCTTGTTTATTTACTCGTTTTCTTGTTTATTTACTCGCTTTCTTGTTTATTTACTCGCTTTCTTGTTTATTTACTCGCTTTCTTGTTTATTTACTCGCTTTCTTGTTTATTTACTCGCTTTCTTGTTTATTTACTCGTTTTCTTGTTTATTTACTCACTTTCTTGTTTATTTACTCACTTTCTTGTCTATTTACTCACTTTCTTGTTTACTTACTCGTTTTCTTGTTTATTTACTCACTTTCTTGTTTATTTACTCGTTTTCTTGTTTATTTACTCACTTTCTTGTTTATTTACTCGCTTTCTTGTTTATTTACTCACTTTCTTGTTTATTTACTCACTTTCTTGTTTATTTACTCGCTTTCTTGTTTATTTACTCACTTTCTTGTTTATTTACTCGCTTTCTTGTTTATTTACTCGCTTTCTTGTTTATTTACTCGCTTTCTTGTTTATTTACTCACTTTCTTGTTTATTTACTCGCTTTCTTGTTTATTTACTCACTTTCTTGTTTATTTACTCACTTTCTTGTTTATTTACTCGTTTTCTTGTTTATTTACTCACTTTCTTGTTTATTTACTCGCTTTCTTGTTTATTTACTCACTTTCTTGTTTATTTACTCACTTTCTTGTTTATTTACTCGCTTTCTTGTTTATTTACTCACTTTCTTGTTTATTTACTCACTTTCTTGTTTATTTACTCGCTTTCTTGTTTATTTACGCACTTGTTTATTTACTCGCTTTCTTGTTTATTTACTCGCTTTCTTGTTTATTTACTCGCTTTCTTGTTTATTTACTCACTTTCTTGTTTATTTACTCGCTTTCTTGTTTACTCGCTTTCTTGTTTATTTACTCGTTTTCTTGTTTATTTACTCGTTTTCTTGTTTATTTACTCGTTTTCTTGTTTATTTACTCGCTTTCTTGTTTATTTACTCGATTTCTTGTTTATTTACTCGCTTTCTTGTTTATTTACTCGTTTTCTTGTTTATTTACTCGATTTCTTGTTTATTTACTCGCTTTCTTGTTTATTTACTCGTTTTCTTGTTTATTTACTCGTTTTCTTGTTTATTTACTCGCTTTCTTGTTTATTTACTTGGATAATGACTAACTTACTTACCTACTTAATCGCTTACTTAATTACTTGTTTACTTTCATACTTTCTTGCTTACTTATTCAATTGCTTTCTTACTCACCTACTTACTTACTCACTCACACACACACACACACACACACACACACACACACACACACACACACACAGTTTACTCATAACAAAAAGCTCAAATTCCCAAGCCTATTGTTATTTGTCTTTCTGATTTTATATTTATCTTGTTTTCTTTTAACTCCATGGCTATTCTTCCCTTGATAAACATTGTGTAAGTATTTTTTTATCATACACGAGCAACATAAATAAATAAAGCATTCACACATGTTTTTATCTGTTCATCAATATGTATGTCTATTTAGCTATATTTATCTATTTTTATGTTTCTCTGTTCTATCCTTTCTCTATTCTTCTCTATCCCCTTTTCTTCTCCCACCTCCCCTCCATTTCTTCCTTTTTCCTACACCTTTAATCTCCCTCCCACCACGAATAACACTTCTACCACTACTACTACTACTACTACTATTACTACTACTATTACTACTACTACTACTACTACTACTACTACTACTATCTCCATAAAACAATGAAAAAAATAACTTAAGATATAAATGAGCACAATTTCAAATATACACTTTCCAATCACCACCACCACCACCTTCACCACCACCACCACCACCTACAGTCATACACCACCCATAATTAACTTTCCTCGCTTTCTGCCCTCGCCATTCTTCCAATCAACCACCACCACCACCACCACCACCACTAACAACAACAACGAGGCCAGCAAAAGGAACAAAGAAAGCAAACAAAACAAGAACAACAACAACAGCATTATGACCACTATCGCCACCACCACCCTCCCTCCCCAACCACCTCCTCCTCCTCCACCTCCTCCACCACCACCACCACTCCATCAACACCACGCCTGGGACACACTTTTCTTTGTAACGGAAATAATAGCAATTCACCGGAAGCTAATTGAAGGCGTAATGAGAGAGAGAGAGAGAGAGAGAGAGAGAGAGAGTTTTATCAGCCAATAGTCGCTAACATAAAAAGTTTTGAACATCCACATCCTGCCAAATAAGAGAGAGAGAGAGAGAGAGAGAGAGAGAGAGAGAGAGAGAGAGAGAGAGAGAGAGAGAGAGAGAGAGAGAGAGAGAGAGAGAGAGAGAGAGAGAGAGTCTGCTGGCACGAAACTCCTAAATGATATTTGTTTCACACGGACGACTTATCTTCGTCGTTGGAGGTTCATTAACTCGCTGAGGGAGGAGGAGGAGGAGGAGGAGGAGGAGCATTGAGGGAGGAACAAAAGTGAGAACATACGAAAAGAAGAAATGTTGGAGATAAGATAGAATGGAAAAGGGGAGGGAGGCACAGATAGATAGATAGATAGATAGATAGACAGAGAGAGAGAGAGAGAGAGAGAGAGAGAGAGTTTCTGCATTGCGTATCGTACCTAGAAATTAAATAAAACCACGACCCCCTTCACCCCCTTTTGCTCTTCCTCCTCCTCCTCCTCCTCTTCCTCCTCCTCCTCCTCCTCCTCCTACTCCAACATGCGTGGGAAGCCTCTGCAGGTCGTACAGGAGGAATCGGATCTTGGAGTCACAGTCAGCAGGACTTAAAACATGCAAAGCGCTGTAAAAAGCATATAACACGCCAACACTATGCTCGGGTTTATAGCAAGAAACCTCGAATATAAGACGCCGGAAGTAATGTTATCCTTATGTAACTCAATGGTAAGACCTCACCTCGAGTATTCGGTACAATTGTGGTCCCCTAATTGCAGGAAAGGTTTTGAATTATAAGAAAGAATCCAACGACGCGCTACGAAGATGATTCCCCCCTGAGGGCCCTGCCGTATGAAGAACGACTCAAAAGACTCAATTTCTTCATGCTGGAAAAGTGACGCCTACGAGGGGTTATGATTCAGGTCTTCAAGTACCTTTAGAACTTCAGTAACGTCGACCACCCCAAGTTTTTTGACCTACAGACCAACTCGAGAATTATAAATAACGGTCTGCCCATTCAATCAAGCGAAGCGATGCATTATAGACATTTGTAGTTTTTTTTTCTCTAACCGAGTCATACGCCATTGGAACAACCTCCCTGGTGAAGTAGTAACTGCAGAAACCGTCAACTCCTTCAAAAATCGCATCGACCATTACCTCGTGGCGACAGGAGCGAACTGAAAATACGCACCGAAATGCCTTGAACTGTTCTGCAGGCACCAAGCGACTCTCAGGCGGATCACGGCTCTACCACAGGCAACGTCGTCATGAGCAAATAGCCCTTCTGTTGCCTGTCTTTCCATGTTTCCAAGTTTGAATGTTTCCTCCTCCTCCTCATCCTCCTCCTCCTCGTCCGTTACCATCTCCATCTCCTTCTCAACCTCCTTTTCTCCTCGTAAGTGTATTTTGCAGTAAGAAGATTATGCTAAAAATCTATTACTTTACTGATGTGCTTAGGAGGAGGAGGAGGAGGAGGAGGAGGAGGAGATGATATGGAAAATTTTGGTAAGCGAGAGTAGAAAAAGGAAGAAACGGATTTAGATTTGACGTTACTATGGCCTATTCTCCTCCTCCTCTTCCTCCTCCTCCTCCTCCTCCTCCTCCTCCTCCTCCTCCTCCACCATTTCCACTGCCTTGCCTTCTCAATTTCCATCATTTCCTTCTTTTTCCTCTCCTACTCGTCCCCTCCAACTCCTCCTCCTCCTCCTCCTCCTCCTCCTCCTTCTCTTACTCCTCCTCTTCCTTATTCTTTTCCCTTTTAGATGTAGAGACGCCGCGGGCTCACTTATACCCCTCCATGCTCTCTCTCTCTCTCTCTCTCTCTCTCTCTCTCTCTCTCTCTCTCTCTCTCTCTCAACCACACATCACAGATAAAGCGGAAACAGCTCTAGAGAGAGAGAGAGAGAGAGAGAGAGAGAGAGAGATTTACATAGATTTACATAGAAAATCAGACCACACAGACCCCATGGTCAAGACTTGGTGGTCTGTCCTTAAACCTAAGTGATTTTACATTAATCAGAAGACTCCAAAACGTTGCATTTCTACTCTAGTTGATATTAAGTTGAAGGAAGTGACGGTCGAGCTTATTTTTGAAGGAGTCAATCGTGTTACACTGGACCACTGACGGTGGAAGCTTATTCCATTCTCGCACTACAACGTTGGTGAAGAAAAATTTGGTGCAGTCTGAATTTACTTGTCTACATCTGAGTTTTACGCCATTGTTCCTCGTGCGCAAAGTGTCATCGATCATAAACAATGTTGATCTGTCTACATTCGTGAAACCATTAAGTATTTTAAAACATTCGATCAGTTTTCCTCGGAGGCGACGTTTCTCAAGAGAGAACATGTTAAGGGTAGAAAGCCTTTCTTCGTAGGATTTGTTGCGCAAGGAAGGGATCATTTTCGTTGCCCGACGCTGAACACCTTCTAATTTAGCAATATCCTTTGCATGGTGGGGAGACCAAAACTGTACCGCATATTCCAAGTGGGGTCTGACTAAACTGTTGTAGAGCGGGAGTATTACATCTTTATTCTTGAATACAAAGTTTCTTTTAATGAAGCCCAACATTATGTTCGCTTTATTTGCTGCATCGATGCATTGCTGTGAGAATTTGAGGTTTGACGCGATTTTGACCCCCAAGTCTTTGACGCATTGAACGCTTTTGAGTTTAACGCCGCGCATTTCGTATTCGAACTTCTTATTCCTCGTTCCAACTTGAAGGACCTGGCACTTGTCTACGTTAAAGGGCATCTCCCATCTATCCGACCAAGCTGAAATTTTGTGCAAATCCTCTTGGAGGCTTTGCCTGTCTTCGTCAGTGAGAACCGAGTTGCCAATCTTTGTGTCGTCTGCAAATTTACTAATGCGGTTATTGAGTCCAACATCCACGTCGTTGATGTAAATAATGAAGAGCACTGGGCCAAGGACCGAGCCCTGAGGGACGCCACTAGTGACAGGCGCCCACTCTGAGTTAAATCCGTCAATCACTACTCTTTGTTGTCTGTTGCTCAACCAATTCGCGATCCATTGGTTTACTTGACCGTCAATACCTATTTGCTTTAATTTGTAAAGTAATTTATGATGCGGGACTTTATCAAACGCTTTCTGAAATCAAGATAGACTACGTCCAGTGATTTGGTTACGTCATAAACAGTGAAGAGGTCGTTATAAAAGGTTAATAGGTTTGATAGGCAGGATCTTTTGTTTCGGAAGCCATGTTGTGAGTCCCCAATCAATGAGTGGCTTTCAAGGTAATTCACAATTTTGTCTCTAATTATGCCTCAAGTAGCTTACCTACAACCGAAGTTAGACTAATGGGCCTGTAATTACCTGGTACTTTTTGTCTCCTTTCTTGAAAATCGGTGTCACGTTAGCCTTTTTCCAATCTGAAGGGACGATGCCTTGTCGCAAGGACATATTGAATACGGTTGTGAGGGAGGAGAGTATTTCGCTCTTTGTTTCTTTCAGCAGAGTTGGATATACTTTGTCAGGTCCAGGACTTTTATTTGTTTTAAGTGAATGGAGAGCTTTAAGGACTTCATCGGTTGTTATTTCAAAATTAGGCAATGCATGCTCGAGATTTACAATAGTACTGGTGTTGGTGGTAGCGAGAGGAAGACTGTTAGTATTAAACACCGAGGAAAAGTAATTGTTTAAGAGGTTTGCAATGTGTTGGCTGTCAGTCACTAGTGCACCGTCGCTGTTTGTTAAAGGTCCAATACCACTTTTGATCGCCTTTCTGTTGTTTATGTAACTGAAGAAAGATTTCGGATTATTTTACAGTTGGCTGCAATATTTTCTTCGTATCTACGCTTTGCCTGACCTACTAGTCTTTTTACTCGTCGCCTGGCATCATTATAAAGTCTAATGTTTTCGGGCGTGCTTTGTTCTTTCTTTAACCTGTAAAACAATTTTCTCTCATTGACTGATTGTTTAATTTCGCTATTAAACCACGGTGGGCTTTTATTAGTGTTAATTCGCTTCTCGCACAAGGGGACGAATGTGTTCTGCTGAGTGAGTAAGTGATTTTAAGGCTTAGCCAGGCTTCCTCTACGTTGCCGTCATCTGATAGTTGTATTTCTGTTAGTTTTGTCGGATTTCTACGAAGTTAGCTCTTTTGAAATTGGGCACCTTTACTTTATTTTCAGTCACTGATGATTGAGCTTTAATGTCGACGCGCACTAATTTATGATCGCAAGAACCGAGGTGTTCTCCTACCGTGACACTACTGATTAGGTTATCTTGGGTCGTTATAACAAGGTCGAGTATATTATTTTGTCGAGTTGGCTCAGAAACCATTTGGCTTAGATAATTTTCTTCTAGAAATTCGATCATTCTATGTGACTCGCCTTCTGTACCTGACAGTGTCGCCCAGTCGAGATGGGGGAGGTTAAAGTCTCCTAATATCAGTGAGTCGCTGTTATTAAGTGACTGCCTTAAGACGCTGTACATTTCAAGGTCGTCATCGAGTGATTGCCCGGGAGGTCTGTAGGTGACATATATTTAAGTTGACTTGCAATGTTTACTCGCACGCACAAATGTTCAACGTTACTGTTTCCCGGTGTTTTGTCAGTGGGTTGCAAATAGCTTTTGACATAAAGGGCGACGCCACCGCCTCTACGGTTTACACGATCTTTGTTGAAGAGTCTGTAGCCATCTATGTTGTATTCGGAACTTAAATCAATATTTGTGGTGTCGATAAATGTTTCGGTTATAGCAATTATGTCAAAATTTTCTGTTAAAGCAAGACATCTCAGTTCATCAAATTTGTTTCTTAGGCTACGCGCATTGAAACTAAGGATTTTAAGTTATCTAGAGGCTTAGTAATAGAGGTGGTGGTACTTGCGGGATCACGGTTACGGGTTTGTTGCGATGCACGGCGTCTATTTACACGGGTGGGTGGAGGGACGTGGCCGTGACTCGTTTTTGTTCGGATGACACGCACTGCTTCGTTGAGGAGCCTTCTGAGTCTGGCTGCCCTGATGGGAGAAAGGTGCAATCCGTCCCTGTGAAAGAGCTCATTTTGTCCATAGAAATTGTCCCATGTGTTGAGGAACTCCACGTCAAGCTCCCTGCAAAGAGTCTGTAAGCGGTTGTTTAGGCTGAAGGCCTTACTGAAAAAGTCGCTCCGCCCAAGTCCGTGGTAGAACTCCTGAAATCAAAATGTTAGGATTTAGTCTTATACTGCTGGATGAGCCTACGGTACTTCTCCAGGAGTTCCTCAGACCGGGTCGTGGTGATGTCGTTCGTACCTGTGTGTATAACAAACAGTGAATCATTAGTAGCCTGGGGGGAGATCTCCTCAAGAGCAGCAGTTATGTCGTCGATCCCAGCACCAGGATAGCAATAGTTCCGTCTTCGACGAGGAACTCTGCCGCAGAACTCAACGACCTGCTGGCGAATCATGGAGTCACCCACCAGGAAGGTGCTCTCCTGCTCGTCCTCCTCCTCCAGAATGGCAAACCTGTTGAAGCAATGAACAGGATAAATCGCTTGTCTGGCTGGTTTGGCTCCTCCATTCAGAGAGAGAGAGAGAGAGAGAGAGAGAGAGAGAGTTAAGCGTTAGGGTAAATGGTTGTGTTTTGAAATATGAACCTTGAAAGCTACCGATTTTTTTTTCTCGTCTCTGGATTTCTTTTGATATTTATATTTCCTGGAATCGAGGAGGAGAAGGAGGAGGAGGAGCAGGAGGAGGAGGAGAACAAACGAGGGGGGAAGAGGAAAGCAAGGAGAGGGAGGAGCAGTCGAAGGAGGAGGAAGAAAGAGAGGAAGGCACAGGAGGAGGAAACATGGAAACATGGAAATGCAGGCAACTGAAAGTCTATTGGCTCATTACGAGGTTGCCCGCTTTGGTGAATTAATCTGCTCGACAGCCACTGGGGGCGTGGGGCTTTAAGTTTACTGCCCTTTTTTATTTCTCTGGTCTGGTTTTATAGGCACTGTAGCCTTCTCTACCTCCAGGATCTTATCTTTGAAGACGTTCCACGCGTCGTCGATTGTATTGTCGGTGAGGTTAAGTTGATCCCAGGTCGCAGGGGGAAGCAGCTCACGGGCTAGGTTGAAATTTCTTTTTTTGTAGTCTGGTATCACTGACGGATTGTCTACGAGTTTGTGACTTATGTTGACATTAAAACGGATTAAGTGGTGATCGCAACAATGAATTTTTTCACCAACTTCACAGTCGCGAATGCGGTCGGGGTCGCTTACTAATACCAGATCCAGCAGATTGTTTTCTCTTGTTGGTTGAGTTACAACTTGAGTGAGGAACGAATCCTCCACCATTTCTATAAGCCTGTTACCCTCTTGATCTCCAGTCATCAGTCCCCAGTCAATGTTAGGGCAATTAAAGTCCCCAATTATTATTGATTCCTTGCTTTGCGTTAGAGAGTGAAGCTCTTCGTAGAGGGCAGTGTCGTCGGCTGCCTGTTGTTTTGGAGGCCTGTATACGGTCGCAAGTGTTAGTTTTTTGTTATTTGCGGTTATTTCCACATAGATGGAGTCGTAATTCTCTGCGTCCTGTTTGTCTATTTTTATGGCAGGGAGCGTACTTTACGAAGCAAATTACTCCTCCTCCTTTTTTTAGCATTCTACTTTTTGTGGAATCTTTCATACCCAGGAAATGACAGTTCGGATATTAGATGTGCAGAGTTGGCCCAAGTCTCTGTGATGGCTACCACATCTGGCTTCTCTGTTGTAATATACGCCCTAATTTTGTCCTTTTTGTGTAATAAAGTACGTGCAATTGTGTACAAAACAGAAATGTGACTCTTGTTTTGGCCGCGACGAGTTGTATCAGTTCCCTTGTCGGAGGCGTCGTTGGTTACACAGTTTCTTGTAAGCCGCACCGACGCTGTGGGTTGGTTGATCAAGGGCTGCCTTTGCCTCGCCCTCGTCTGCAGTTTTTTAATAGCTTTTCGAAAAGGAAGAGGAGGAGGAGGAGGAGGAGGAGGAGGAGGAGGAGAACAACAAGAGAGGGGGAAGAGGAAAGGAAGGAGAGGGAGGAACAGTTGAAGGAGGAAGGGGAATGAGAGGGAAGCACAGGAGGAGGAGGAATACATAGGAAGAACAGACACCAAAAGACCTGGCGGCCTACAGTAATCTATGTGTGGTAGGACAGGATAGAATAGATGAAGGCTCCTCCCCACCCACCACACAAAAGAGGGGGAAGAGGAAAGGAAGGAGAGGGAGGAACAGTTGAAGGAGGAGGAGGAAGGAAAGGGAGGCACAGGAGGAGGAGGAGGAGGAGGAGGAGGAGGAGGAAGAAATACTTGTGTAAACAGATTTAGGGTTTGTTTTTTCCCTCCTTCATTTCTCTTCCTTTCCTCGAATCGTTATTGTTTTCTTTGTTTTATTTCCGTTTTTATTCTCTCTCTCTCTCTCTCTCTCTCTCTCTCTCTCTCTCTCTCTCTCTCTCTCTCTCTCTCTCTCTCTCTCTCTCTCTCTCTCTCTCTCTCTCTCTCTCTCTCTCTCTCTCCTCCCTTCGACTGCTATGTTAACTCAAGTTCTTTTTTTCTCTCCTTTTCCAATCTATCTTTATTTATTTATTCATTTGTTTACTTGTTTGGTGAAAGGGAAGAAAGTAAGATTAATCGCTGGAACTGACGGAGCGGAAAGGAAAACAACCACGAGGAGGAGGAGGAAGAGGAGGAGGAGAAAGAGGAAGAAGAGGAAGAAGTAGTGGTTATTGTGACGATATTGATGTTCTGATGGGAAAAGAAAGAGGAGTAGTAGTAGTAGTAGTAGTAGTAGTAGTAGTAGAAGTAGTAGTAGTAATAGTAGTAGTAGTAGTAGTAGGAGGAGGAGGAGGAGGAGGAGGAGTAGGAGGAGGAGGAGAAGTAATAATCGAAGCAATAATAGGGTTTGGGGTTCTAGATATGAGGTATTAGTGTAGGGAAGAGGAAGAGGAGGAAGAGGAAGAAGAGGGGGAAGAGGTATAAAAGCCTGACAAGGGGTGTGTGGTTAACGGAGGGAGAGGAAGAGTTAGTGGAAGAGGAAGGAGGAGGAGGAAGAAGAGAAGGAGAAGGAGGTTTGAAAGGAAGATAAAGAAAGCAAAGGGGAGGATAGGAGGTAGAGAGGAGCAAAGGGAGACTTAAAAATAGAGGAAAGAATAAGAAACAGGAGAAAGAAAAACGTATAAGGAAGCAGTTATGTTATTAAAGGCGGTGGAGGCAAAGTGAAAAGAAAGCGAAGAGGAAGAAGAAATAAGGAAAAAGAAACGAAAGAAGACAGGAAGGAGAGGGGAAGGAGGAGGAGGAGGAGGAGGAGGAGGAGGACGAGTAGGAGGAAGAAATAAAAGTGGAAGAAGAAACAGAGAGGGTGATAAAAGAGAGTAGAAGAGAAGTAAAGAGTATTGAAGAAAGTAGGAGGTAGAAAAAGAGAGATAATAGGGAGCATGAAAAAGAGAGAGCAGAAGAAAAGAAGTAGATACAATACAAAAAAAACACAAGAAGAGAGATATGCAGTAAAAGGAAAGTAGACGAAGCATAATTACAGGAGACGAAAGAAGGAGCATAAGAGGAAGGAGATGAAGAACAAAGAAAGAAGATGAAGAAGAACAAAGTAATAAAGAGGACAAGAGGAAGAAAGTAAGAGGAAAGAACAAAGTAAGAGGGGAGAAGGGGATTACTGAGAAGAGGAAGAGAGGAGCATAAGAAGAAGGAAGGAGAAGGGGCATGGTAGGAAGAGGGGGAGAGGGGAGGATGAGGAAGAGGGGGAGGGGGGGGGGCACTTAAGGAGGCAAGGTGAGGGTCCTTACTTAGCAACGCGTCACACGGCCCATTAGCAGGTGTTGTAGAGGGAGGAGGAGGAGGAGGAGGAGGAGGAGGACGAAGGGCTATCAAAGAAAAATGAAGGAGGAGGAAGAAGATGAAATAGAAGAGGAAGAAAAAGGAAAAAGTGAAACAGGAAAGAATATAAAAAAAAGAAGAGGCAGAATTAGATGAGTCACGAAAGGAAGGAAGGAAAAAAAAAGGCGAAATAGAAAAAAAGAAATGGGGAAGAAAATTGTAAGAAGGAAAGAAAAATAATAATGTTAAGAAGGAACAAGTAAAAAGAGTGATGAAAATAGTAGTAGTAGTAGTAGTAGTAGTAGTAGTTGTAGTAGTAGTTGTTGTTGTTGTTGTTGTTGTTGTAGAAGTAGTAATAGTAGCAGCAGTAGTAGTAGTAATAATAATAATAATAATAATAATAATAATAATAATAATAATAATAATAATAATAATAATAATAGCAAAGAAAAGAGCAACAACCAAACTTTAAGGAAACTAAGCCTCTGTGTGTGTGTGTGTGTGTGTGTGTGTGTGTGTGTGTGTGTGTGTGTGTGTGTGTACATCCAAGGCTCTTTGTGACCGTCTGGAGATAGCGAGCGGCCGAGGGAAACTTTTCTTCTCCCTCATTGTTCTCTGTGAAGGCTGAGAACAGTGTGTGTGTGTGTGTGTGTGTGTGTGTGTGTGTGTGTGTGTGTGTGTGTGTGTGTGTGTGTGTGTGTGTGTGTGTGTTCATCCTCTCTCAAGTCAAATTTCTTGTTTATCTTAACCATTTTTTTCTCCTCTTCTCTTCACCGTCAACCATTTTTTCTCCTCCCTTCTTCTCTTTAAAGTCTCTAACGATTTTCTTGCTTTTTCTTTCTTCCCCCTCATCCTTCTCTTCTTCCTCCTCTTCCTTCTTATCTGTCTCATTCTACATTACACATTACTTTTTCTCTCCTCATCCTTCTACTTCATCTCTTTCTCACTTTTCCTTCTCACCTTTCTTTTTCACCTCTTTTCTTTTTCCTCTTCCTTTTTCCTCCTTTATTTTACCTCTTTCTTCTTTTTCATGCTTTTTCGTTCTCCTCTACACACTGTTTATTTGTTTTCTTTTTATCCTCTTTTATTTTTCCTTTTTCTCTCCTTACTCCAACTTTTATCTCATTCCTCATCTTCCTCTTCTTTATTTTCCTCCTCTGTCTCTTCCTCCTCTTTCTCCTTCTCTTCCCATTACACTCCTTAATAGTTAAATCAATGGTTTTAATTACATTTATTTTTTTCCTCTCTCCCTCTCACCCCATCAAAAAAATCTCTCTCTCTCTCTCTCTCTCTCTCTCTCTCTCTCTCTCTCTCTCTCTCTCTCTCTCTCTCTCTCTCTCTCTCTCTATCTATCTATCTATCTCTATCTCTCTGTCTCTCTATCTTCGCTTTTACGTTATTTTCATTATCTTTTTTTCGCATTTTTTTGTATTTTCCTTTTTTTTTCTTTAGTTTCTCTTTCGTATATTTTTTTTTCCACGTAAACATCCGCGGTAATTAGATGGTCATTAAGTATTCCCCTTGTGTGTGTGTGTGTGTGTGTGTGTGTGTGTGTGTGTGTGTGTGTGTGTGTGTGTGTGTGTGTGTGTGTGTGTGTGTACCTAACTTTTTTTTCTTCCTCTACTAAATTTCCTACCTTGATTCGTTATTCTTTTGTCTGGTGTCTTTCTCTCTTCGTCTTATTTTCTTCTTTTTCATCATCTTTTCCCTTTTTTTCTTTTTTTCTTTTTCTTCCTCTTGTTCTTATTCTCGTTCTTCATTTCCTCCTCCTCCTCAATTTTTTTCTTCTTCTTCTTCTTCGTCTTCATCTTTTTCTTCTTCCTCATCTTCTACCTTTCTTCTTATTTGTTCGTTATTTGCAAGGAGCTTTTTCATTCCTCTCTCACTCTCTCTCTCTCTCTCTCTCTCTCTCTCTCTCTCTCTCTCTCTCTCTCTCTCTCTCTCTCTCTCTCTCTCTCTCTCTCTCTCTCTCTCTCTCTCTCTCTCTCTCTCTCTTCCTCCTTATTCGTAATTGTATCTTTTCTTTTATCTTTTTCTCTCCTCTTCCTCTTATTCCACTTTTTTCCCCATCGTCTTTTATCCACTTTTTTTTATTATTTCTTGTGTTTAGTGATGCTCTCTCTCTCTCTCTCTCTCTCTCTCTCTCTCTCTCTCTCTCTCTCTCTCTCTCTCTCTCTCTCTCTCTCTCTCTCTCTCTCTCTCGATTATTCTGTTTATGTGCATCTTATGTTTTTCCTTCTCTTTGATCTTCCTTGTTCTCCTCCTCCTCCTCCTTCTCCTCCTTTGCTGTCCTTCATCTTCCACCTTTGATTAGATAGTTAGTGTAGGTTGTCACAAACAGCCTCGCAAAGACCAGTATGTCTGCTGTTGTTTGTTAATCCTTTGTGTTCCTTTGTTCCTCCCCGTCCTCGTCCTCCTGCTCCTGCTCCTCTTCCTCCTCCTCCTCCTCCTCCTCCAGCGCCAGACTATCTCAAGCCCATTTCTCTCCACATGAATCCCTTTTCTCCATTCATTTTCTCTCCCTCCACCTCCCTCCCTTCCTCCCTCTCTCCCTCTCTCCCTCCCTCCCTTCATCTAATAAATCGTCTTGTCCCCCCATCGTCTCTCTCTCTCTCTCTCTCTCTCTCTCTCTCTCTCTCTCTCTCTCTCTCTCTCTCTCTCTCTCTCTCTCTCTCTCTCTCTCTCTCTCTCTCTCTCTCTCTCTTCACCCTAATCACCACTAAATCTGATAGTTTATAGTGTGACGAGATAAGAGAGAGAGAAAAAAAGAAGAAAGGTAGCGATACTAGGGGTGGGGTAAGGAATCTCTCTCTCTCTCTCTCTCTCTCTCTCTCTCTCTCTCTCTCTCTCTCTCTCTCTCTCTCTCTCTCTCTCTCTCTTATATTGTTTTATTGTGTGTGTGTGTGTGTGTGTGTGTGTGTGTGTGTGTGTGTGTGTGTGTGTGTGTGTGTGTGTGTGTGTGTGTTTTCCTTTCTGCTCCGTGCTCATGTTTAATAACGGTATTGTGTCCATGTCTGTTTGTTTCCTGATGTATGTATGTATGTAAATATGTATGTATGTATATGTGTGTATGTATGTATGTATATGTGTGTATGTATGTATGTATGTATATGTGTGTATGTATGTATGTATATGTGTGTATGTATGTATGTATGTATCTATCTATCTATCTATATTTAGCCTTCTATCTATTTTACTATCTATCTGTTTTGTTTATCTATCTCTGTTTTCCTTTACTTCATTTTTCATATTTTTTTCATATCCTCTTTTTCCTCTTTTTCTCATCCATTATCAATTCGTAGTTTTATTTATCTATTTATATGTGTTTCTTTTCCCTATCTTTTCCTTTATTTTCTTTATTTTCTTTTTTCTCTTATTCACATCTCTATTTCCCCTTTATTTTTATTTTCCGTATATTTATTTTTATTTTCCTATATTATTCCCTTACCTTACTCTCTCTCTCTCTCTCTCTCTCTCTCTCTCTCTCTCTCTCTCTCTCTCTCTCTCTCTCTCTCTCTCTCTCTCTCTCTCTCTCTCTCTCTCTCTCTCTCTCTCTCTCTCTCTCTCTCTCTCTCTCCTTATTCATATCTCTACCAATCCACTTCCTCCTTCCCTGTTTTTTTTTCCGCATATAATTTCTCTCCAATCTCTCTTTCCTCTTGTTCCCATCTCTATAATTCATTTCCTCTTCGTTTCCTTTCCCTCCTATTCACACGCGTATTAATCCATTTCCCGCTGTTTCTTCTTTTCTCCTTCCCTCCCTTCAATACCCGTTCGCTTGCCCTCACCCGTTCAAGACTACTTCGGTTTCCTGGATTATTGATTATTTTCCTCTTATTTCGTATTTCTCGCTCATGAGTGCATACATTGTTTGGTTATATTTCTTTGATCTTTGCTTCCTTTAATCTCGTGTTTCCTCCTCCTCCTCTTCTTCTTCTTCTTCTTCTTCTTCATCTCCTCGTCCTTCTCCATACTCCCGTTCTCCTCCTCCTCCTTTTCCTGTTTTTCTTCCTCCTCTTCCTCCTTCCCACGTGTTTCTTCTTCTTCTTCTTCTTCTTCTTCTTCTTCATCTTCATCTTCTTCTTCATCCTCGTCCTTCACACCCCCGTTCTCCTCCTCCTCTTCCTATTTGTCCTCCTCCTCTTCCTCCTTCTCCTCCTTCCCTCGTGTTTCTTTTTCTTCTTCTTTTTCTTCTTCTTCTTCTTCTTCTTCCTCGTCCTTCACATCCCCGTTCTCCTCCTCCTCTTCCTTCTCGTCGTCCAACTCCTCCTCCTCCTCCTCCTCCTCCTCCTCCTCCTCCTCCTTCTGCTCCTCCTCCTCCTCCTCCTCCTCCTCCTCCTCCTCCTCCTCTTCCTCCTCCTCCTCCTCCTTTATCAGAATTTCAGTTTGTTCCTCTCCTTTTCTCTCTGCCATTGTTGGTCTGTACTATGCAACTCTCTCCCCTTCTATTCTTCGTCTCTCTGTACCTGCCTTTCTCTCTCTCTCTCTCTCTCTCTCTCTCTCTCTCTCTCTCTCTCTCTCTCTCTCTCTCTCTCTCTCTCTCTCTCCTTTACCTCTTTTTTTTTTGTTCCTTTGTCCATGCCTGTTACTATAGTGCTGTTCTCCTCCTCCTCCTCCTCCTCCTCCTCCTCCTTTTCCTTTATTTTTTTCTGGTATCCATTTGTTTTTAATGTCAAGTGGAATGAAGAGAGGTGAAGGAGGAGGAGGAGGAGAAGGAGGAGGAGGAGGAGGAGGAGGAGGAGGAGGGAGGAGGTGAACTTTCATATGCGTGCTCGTCTCCTCTTCCATTCCTCCTCCTCCTCCTCCTCCTCCTCTTCCTCCTCTTCCTCCTCCTCCTCTTCCTCTCTCCTCTCTCTCTCTCTCTCTCTCTCTCTCTCTCTCTCTCTCTCTCTCTCTCTCTCTCTCTCTCTCTCTCTCTCTCTCTCTCTCTCTCTCTCTCTCTCTCTTTCTCTCTCTCGTTCTTCTTCACCCTTCCCCCTCTTCCCCTTTCCCTTTTTTTCTTTTCCTCTCCCCTCCTTCCTTGTCTGATTTCTTAACCCTCACTTTCTTTTCTTCTCCTTTTCCTCTGTTTCTCTTGTTCTCTCCCCTCCTCGACCTCTCTATTCCTTTCTCTTCACCATATTTTGCTTTCTCCTTACTCTTTCTCTTCCTTGCTTTATTCTCTCTTTCTTTCTCTTTGATTTTTCTTTCTCAACACTTTTCCTTCTAATCTTTCTTTGCTTCTCTTCCTTCGTTCTTGTTTTTTTCTTCCTTTCTCATATTCGTTGCTCTTTCTTACCCTCCTCTTATCCTCTTTCTTTCGTTCCCTTTCTCCTCCTTTTCTTCATTTGCTTTCCCTCCAATCTTTCTTCGCTCGCCTTTCCTCATCCTTATCTTTTTCTCTCTTCCTTTTTAATTGCCCTCCTTCCCTCTCCCCTTCTCTCCTCTCCCTTCCCCTCGCTTCCCCTCTCCCCTCCATTCTCCCCTCTCCCGTCGCCCTCGTTTCCTCTCCTTCCCTCTCCCCTTCCCCTCGATTCCTCTCCCCTTCTCTCCTCTTCCTTCCCCTCCCTTCTCCTCTCTCCCGTCGCCCTCGTTTCCTCTCCTTCCCTCTCCCCTTCCCCTCGATTCCTCTCCCCTTCTCTCCTCTTCCTTCCCCTCCCTTCTCCCCTCTCCCGTCGCCCTCGTTTCCTCCTTCCTCTCCCTTCTCTCCTCTTCCTTCCCTCCCTTCTCTCCTCTTCCTTCCCCTCCCTTCTCCCCTCTCCCGTCGCCCTCGTTTCCTCTCTTCCAGGTATTGCCGTAACCTAACCCGGAACAAAAGCCTCCCTTCTCCCGGGTTGCCGAGGGTCTGCGAGCGAAATAAAAGCACAAAACAGGCCCTTGCAATTCTTTTTTTTTTTCTTTTTTTTTTACTTTCTGTTTATACTTTTTTCATTCGTGTATATTTTTTCTGCTTGAGGTTTTTTTTTTCGTATTTAATCATTTTAATGTTCTTCGCTTTTTTTCTGTTTTACTTCTTTCTTTTTTTGTCTCTTTTTTTTACTTTTTATTTCTGGGTATTTATTTATTTTTTCTTATATGTTTTTCAATTATTTTTTCATCAATGTTTTCCACTTTTTTAATCTGCTTCTTTCTTTTCTTTCCCATTTTTACTTTTTACATTTCTACTCATTTTTATTCGTGTATATCAATGCTCTACTTTTTTTTCATTTTTCTTTATTAAATTTCGATGCTTTTCCTCTTTTCTTTTTCTGCGTCATTTTTCTCTCCCATTGATTTTTTTTATTTAATTCATTTGTACATTATTTTTACTATTCTCTTTTCATAATCCTTTATTTTTTCATTATTCTGTACTTCTACTTTATTCACTCCTACTTCAAATTTTTTTTTTTTTTCATTTCACTAATTTTCATGTTTCCTCATTTTTCATTTCCCCACTTCCTCCTTCTTCCTCTTCCTCCTCTTCGTCTTCATTTGCTATATCTCCATCTTCTTTCTTCCCTCTTCTTCCTCCTTCACCTCTTCACATCCCTCTCACACACCACCTTCCTCTCCCCCTATCAACACCTCTCCCCTCCCCCTCTTAACCCTACCCCCACTCCTCACTTCCCCTATCCTCATCCTCTAACTCATCTTTAAATCCCTTTCTCTTCCTCCCCTTCTTCCCTTCTCCTCCATACAACACATCTTTCGACACCTTCCACCTCTACCTCTCTCCTCTCTAACCCCTTAAGCCTCCCCCCACTCCCCACCCCTATCTCCTCATCCCCCCAACCTCATCCCCTCCCCAATTTTCTCCCAATGACCACTGCAGTACACTCAAGCCCTCCATCTTACCCCCTCTTTCCCTTCCCCTTCTCCCCTGCTCTCCCCTTCATCTCCCCACTCTTCCCCTCCCTCTCTTCCCTCTCCTCCTCATGACCTCACTGCAGTACCTTCAAGCCCTCCATCTCTCCCCCTCTTTCCCCTCCCCTTCTTCAATTTCTTTCCCCTTCCTCTCCCCACTCTTCCCCTCCCCCTCTCCCCTCTCCTCCCCATGACCTCACTGCAGTGCCTTCAAGCCCTCCATCTTACCCCCTCTTTCCCTTCCCCTTCTCCCCTGCTCTCCCCTTCCCCTCTCCCCCACTCTTCCCCTACCTCTCTTTCCCTTTCCTCCCCTCCCCATTTTCCTCTCCCCATAACCTCACTGCAGTACCTTCAAGCTCTCCATCTTACCCCCTCTTTCCTTACCCCCTGCCTCCTACCCCTTCCCGTCTCCCCTCTCTTCCCCTCCCCCTCCCCTCCTCCTCTCTCTTCCCCTCTCTTTCGAAACTCAATATCCATAAAGAAGGACACAAAGCCTTCATTCCACTCCATGAAAATACCTCGCAGGGGAGTCGTTCTGGAAAAGGGGGAAAAGATAGGAAAGAGAAGGGGAAGGGGAAAGGGGGAGGGGGGTGAAGGTGGTGAGAAGGAGATTAGAGAGAGGGGTGATGAAGAGGTGGGAAAGAGAGGGTGGGAAGGCGTGAAAGGGTGCGTGGGAAGGAGGTTAGAGAGTGGAGCGGAAAGGAAGGGGGAAAGAAAGTGAGGAAAGATGGAAGTGAGGTAGGAGAGGAAGTGGAAGGGAAAAGAAGTGGAAATGGAGATAAAGAGAGAGTGGAAAAGTACAGAGGTGGAAAAAAGATAAGAAAGAGAGGAGGAAAACAGAGGGTGAAAAGATGGAAGCGAGATAGGAGATGAAGTGGAAGGGAAAAGAAGTGGATTGGATATAAGGAGAGAGTGGAAAGGTGGAGTTCAAAATAGATGCCTAAGAGAGATGTGGGCAGGAGATGGAAAGGAAGTATGAAAAGAGGTTTGAAAGAGAGGTGGAGAGAATGGAAGGGTGGGAAGATGAATGAAAAAGGTGAAAGGGAGATGATCAAGAACTGAAAAAGAGGAGATTGGAAAGAATGATCAGGAAAGAGAGATGGAGAGAAAGAAAATGTGGAAAGATGGATGAAATAGGGGAAAAAGAGGTGATTAAAAACTGAAAAAGAGGAGATGGGGAAGAATGATAAGGAAAGAGAAGTGGAGAGGCAGCGAGACAAAAATAAATGAGGAGGAGATGAAGAAAATGAGATAGAAAGATAGGAAAAGCTACGTTCGCGAAATGGAAAAAAGAGAGGGAAAGTAAGGGGAAGGAAGAGATGGAGATGGGATGGTGAGGGTGGAAAAGAGGCGTGAAAGAAAGGAAAAAAGATACTCGCTCAGAAATAAAGAGGAAGGGAAAGTTAAAAAAAAAGTTAAATGGAAAAAGAGTTGATGAGGTTTGAAGAGAGAGATGAAAAGAGGGAAAACGTTGAATGGGGAGGAGTGGAAAAAGTGTAAAAGAAAAAAAAGATAAACTCATTCAGAAAAAGAGGAAAGAAGGGGAAAAGATCGGAACAGTTAAAGGAATGGAAAAAGAGTTGCTCAGATTTTATGAGAATGATGAAAAGATGAAAAAAAGTTAAATGGAGAAGAGTGGAAATGAGATAGGAGGAAGCTAGAGAGAGAGAGAGAGAGAGAGAGAGAGAGAGAGAGAGAGAGAGAGAGATTTCTAGAAATAAAAGGAGAGGAGAAAGCTGGAGAGAGAAGGATAGGGAAATGAAGATGGATAAGTTTGGAGAAAGGAGGAATAGGGAAAAGGGAGGAGAAGGACGAGGAGGTAGAGAGAGATAGGCAAATAAAGATGTATGGAACAGAGGTAAAGAAGAGAAGGGATAGGGAAATGAGGTTGGAAGAGTAAGAAGGAACGAAAATGAGTATGAAAAAAAGAAGAGGGAGAAGGGAAGAGGAGGTAGAGAGGGATAAGCAAGTAAAGTGGATGAGAGAGTAAAAGAAGAAAAATAGAAAAAGATCAGCTTATAAAGAAAGAAAGAACGAAGGAGATAAAAAGGAGGAATAGAGAAATAAAACTGGACGAGACAGTGAAATAAGAGAAGAAAAGAAGGAATAGGAATAGGAAGAGAAACACGGATGAATTAGAAAGATGGAATAAAAGATAAGGAAAAGAGGAAAGGGTAAGAAAACTGAGATGGATTTAATAGAGGAGAAGAAGAGAGGAAAGGGAGGCATATAAAAAAGGGGGAATAGAAGTAGGAAAATAAACACGGATGAATTAGAAAGAAAGAATAGAAGATAACGAGAAATATGAAAAAGAGGAAGGGATAACAAAATGAAGATGGATGTGATAGAAGGAGAAAAGATGATGAAGTGAAGGTATAAGAAAAAGAAGATCGATGAGTTAAAAGAAGATAAAAGGAACACGGATGAAATAAAAGAAAAGAATAAAAGATAACGAGAAATAAGAAAAAGAGGAAGGGATAAGAAAATGAAGATGGATGTGATAGAAGGAGAAAAGATGATGAAGTGAAGGTATAAGAAAAAGAAGATGGATGAGTTAGAAGAAAGTAGTAAATAAAAAGGGAAAAAGAAAACAAGGAAGAGAGAAGAAGGGGTAGGAAAATAAAGACGGAGGAGAATGAAAGAAAATAGAACAAGACGCCAATAAAAGAAAAAAAAGGACACCAAGGAATTCTCTCAACCTTACAATTACCCCCCAAAAAAACAACAAAAAAAAAAAAAACGAAAAATAAAAAAAACAACAAAAAAAGAAAAAAAGATCATTGAACACAGAAAAAAGAAAATAGAAAAAAGAAAACGGTTCGGCCAACACCAGCAAAAAAAAAAAAAAAAAATAGCAAACTACACACCAGCCAAACACTATTGAGGGTCATGGGCCAGGTGTGAATGGAGGAGGAGGAGGAGGAGGAGGAGGAGGCGGAGGAGGAGGTAGTGGAAGAGGAGGTTATCCACGGAAGAACTCTGGGTTATAATACCTTTTCTCTCTCTCTCTCTCTCTCTCTCTCTCTCTCTCTCTCTCTCTCTCTCTCTCTCTCTCTCTCTCTCTCTCTTCTTTCCTGGAGGTGATGTGTAGCCCTCCTTGTGGTGCTTTGAAAAGAAGGAGGAGGAGGAGGAGGAAGAGGAGGAGGAGGAGGAGGAGGAGGAGGAGGAGGAAGATGGGTATAAAAAGAAGGGTTTAGAAGTGCAGACCAGAGTGTGAGAAGTGAAGGAGGAGGAGAAAGAGAAGGAGGAGGAGGAGGAGAAGGAGAAGGAGAAAGAGGAGGAGGAGGAGGAGAGAGAAGAAGAAAGAGAATAAAAAGAGCTTGGAGATGAGAAACAGAACAGGGAACGAGGAGTAGACAGAAAGGAGTGAGGGAGGAGGAGCAGAGGGAGAAAAAAAAAGGAGTAGAAAATAGAAGAGGAGGAGGAGGAGGAGGAGGAGTAGGAGGAGCCATTCGTTTTCTTCCTCCTGGCATAAACATTGCTTGGTTTTCATTTTGCGGGATTGCGAGAACGTGTACCTCCTCCTCCTCCTCCTCCTCCTCCTCCTCCTCCTCCTTCTGTTCATCCTCCTCATCCCTCACATCTGCCACCATTTTCATTCATTCGTCTCTCTTCTTTGTCTATTATTTCTACTTCCTCAACTTCTTTCACCTGTAGATTTTGATTTCGCTTCTCCATATTTATTTCCTTCTTCCTCACCTTTCTCATCATCCTCTTGTTCTCTCATTCTTCTCCCCTTTCATTCGTCGTTTTCATCTCCCTGGTATTTCTATTTTCACAACTTTTTTTTCACCTGTTCCTTTCATTTCGTTTTTTATCTATATTTCTGCTCTCGTCTCACCCTCCTCAGTCTTGCGTTCCCCCCTTCTTCATCTTGCTCTCTTATTCTTTCTCTCCCCTTCTCCTCCTCCTCCTCCTCCTCTCCCCAGACAGCCATGATTAATAGGAGGCGGCGAGCAACACGGAAGGGAGGCTGCCACTCACACCAGCACACATCTTGCTTTCTTTGCCCTCACTAACGCAAGATTTATGCGCTCCCAAATGTCCTGAAGTTGCCCCAAAACACACACAAACTTACTCCCCTGTTAACGAATACCTTTAATAAGTAAAAAGAACTGTATTGTCTAACCTCACTCCTAACAAGTATATTCATGTTAGCAAAGGCTGTTATCTAATTTCCTCGTTTCCATTTATTACCTGAACTGAAAAAAGAACTGTATCGTCTAGCCTCCACCTTTTCAATTACCTGTATTTGTTAACAAGTATCTTCAGGTAAACAGAGGCTATCATCTAATTTCCTTGTTTCCATTTACGAGGATCTCAATATACGAAGACCTCTCTATCCGGAATTTTATAGTATTTTTGAGCGGGCTGTTTTTTTCTTTTGGTATTTGCCCTAAAAACTAAAAAAAAAAGAGCAGATGATCCAGTTGTCGGTAGATAGCCCCAGGTGTCGGTAGGTAGGCCCAGGTGTCCATAGGTACCCAGGTGTCCGTAGGTAGGCCCAGGTGTCGGTAGGTAGGCCCAGGTGTCAGTAGGTAGGCCCAGGTGTCGGTAGGTAGGCCCAGGTGTCCGTAGGTAGGCCCCAGGTGTCGGTAGGTAGGCCCAGGTGTCGGTAGGTAGGCCCAGGTGTCGGTAGGTAGGCCCAGGTGTCGGTAGGTAGGCCCAGGTGTCAGTAGGTAGGCCCCAGGTGTCGGTAGGTAGGCCCCAGGTGTCGGTAGGTAGCCCAGGTGTCGGCAGGTAGGCCCCAGGTGTCTGTAGGTAGCCCAGGTGTCGGTAGGTAGGCCCCAGGTGTCTGTAGGTAGCCCAGGTGTCGGTAGGTAGGCCCCAGGTGTCTGTAGGTAGCCCCAGGTGTCGGTAGGTAGGCCCCAGGTGTCTGTAGGTAGCTCAGGTGTCGGCAGGTAGGTAGCGGCAGGTGTCGGGAATCCATTAGTGTCCGCAGGTGGTTTTCTAATATCACGGCGATGTGCGCGTTTCGTGGAAGTCTTGTCATTAATCCTCAGGTGTCTGCAGCACGCTCAGGTAACCACGAACAAAGTGAGGCGGAGGAGGAGGAGGAGGAGGATGTAAAGGAAAATGTAGATGGGGACGAAGGAGGAGGAATAGGAGGTGGAGGATGTAAGTGAGAATGGAGAAGATGGGGACGAAGGAGGAGGAGGAGGAGGAGGAGGAGCAGGAGGAGGATGTAAGTGAGAATGGAGAAGAAGGGGACGAAGTAGAGGGAGGAGGAGAGCGTAGAGAGCGTAGAGAGAGAGAGAGAGAGAGAGAGAGAGAAAGAGAGAGAGAGACTAAGACCAGTGGAACGTCTGTTAAGGGAAGGAGACAGCCGTACCAGGGAGAGGGAGATTAGCATAAGGGAGGATGCTTAGGCCGCACGGGGACCTGAAGAATCGATCTAAAAAAAAAAACTTCCTCGACCAGTCTTTACCTTTGTTTCCCTTTCCTCAAGCTGCAAAGTCGATACCTGCAACACACTTTAATCCTGCAGCTGGGTGTCGGGTTTTGCCACTCATCTCTACTTTCTTTTATACGAGCAGGGCTGAAGGGGCATTTTTTTGTGTTATTTATTTTTCTCTTCGTGTTCCCCCTTCTTAACCTCGTTCTCTCGTTCTTCGTCTCCCTTTTCATTCGTATGTCTCGTTTTCTTCACTGTGAAAAAAATATACACACATTTACCACCCTTTCAGCAGTTGTGGTTATTTTTTTTTTTTACAACAAAGGAGACAGCTCAAGGGCACAAAAAAGTAAACAATAGTAATAAAAAAAAAGCCTGCTACTCGCTGCTCCCAAAAAGAATCCAAAGAGGTGGCCGAAAGAGAGGTCAACTTCGGGAGGAGAGGTGTCCTGATACCCTCCTCTTGATGATAGCTCGTTACGATTCTTGGGTTCATCAGAGTTTATCATGGCTGAAAATATACTTACTTACCTTTGTTTATTGTGTATTGTACCTATGGACGTAGTTATTTTGGCTTCCGTAATGCTGTGGAGTTCATATGTTACTGATTTTAATGTTTATGAGTATACTTGTTGCGTTCTTTTTATATATACGTTTTATTCTTGCATTCTACTTTTCTTTATGTATTTACTGATTGTATTCTACTTTTCTTTATATGTTTACCTATTGCATCTTTTTTCTTTCCAGGTAAATGCGAAGTGACTTTATTTGCGAGGAGAGAACAGACTGAGCTATCGGTAAGTGTGGAGAGAGAGAGAGATGGACCCGACGCGACGAGGGAGTCTAAACGATTAATTAATAAAGCGAGTTTGGACTTCTCTTGATGTGGGCGAGGCAGGTGGAGGAGGAGGAGGAGGAGGTGGTGATGCAGGTGGACGAGAAGAATAGGAAAAGGTGGATAGGAAAGGTGGATCATGGAGACAGGAGGTAAAGTTGAAGGATGAGGAGATGATTGGAGGATGAGGAAAGATGAATTAATGAATGAGAAGGAGAGACTGTCTGGATGAATGGGTGAGGTGATGAGTGAATGGATGAGGATGGGACTAAAGGACGAGGCGGATGAATGAGGAGATGAGGAGGGGGGGTATAGAATAAAGTGGATGAATTATAACTAGGATGAGTGTGTGAAATGATGGAAGTGGATGAGGAGTGGGCAGTGGAAAGTGGAGTAGATTGAGATATGCTGTAGAAAAATATTGAATCTATTTGGGAAAGGCTACTAAGAGGGAAGACAGGAGAAAAAAGAATGTTGAAAGGGCAGACTTAAAAATTATGGAAGGTTGATATGAGGGGAGAGGGAGGAGAGGCAGGTGGAGGAGAGAAGGAATGAAGGCGAGGGTGGATAGGTCGAGGGCAGGGAGATTTAGGGTTCAGAAAAGGCGGATGACAGGGAAGGGAAGAGAGGAAAGCAAGGTGTGTGTGTGTGTGTGTGTGTGTGTGTGTGTGTGTGTGTGTGTGTGTGTGTGTGTGTGTGTGTGTGTGTCAGAAAAGGCGGATGACAGGGAAGGGAAGAGAGGAAAGCAAGCTGTGTGTGTGTGTGTGTGTGTGTGTGTGTGTGTGTGTGTGAGTGCTGTACCGGGAAACTATTCGCCGATATTCATACTATTTATTTTATCGCACATTAGAAAAAATTGAATAACTGAACTGAAATTTGCTGTGGAGAAAATATGTAATCCTAAAAATATTAATCCGTATTTTATCTCTCTAGGAACGGGATTATGCGCTTTCATCTTATAAGTAAACACTCGTTAATAATAAATAAATAAATAAATGTAGCGACGATAATTTCATAATCATAATATTCGAAAAAATGATGAGAAAGACATTTTTTTTTATTTAGTTTGAAGAATGAATTTTTTTTTTCATTTTAAAAAGAAAAGAGAAGCGAAAACAGTGTCATTACATTATTAATACAAGCAGTTCAGTAAGCTATGTATTTTTTGGCCTAGAATTGCACTTTCTACACACACACACACACACACACACACACACACACACACACACACACACACACACACGCGATCCATACTGCAGAAGGTAGGGTTTTTTTTCTTCCTTTTCTTCAGCTCCTTTATTTCGTTTTATTGATGTTTCTCCGTTTCATAATTCTTTTTCCATCCTTTCCTTTCTTTTATCATCTTTTCCTCTCAAATTATCTTCCTTTTTCTTCTATATCAAAAGCTTCTTACGACTCACCTCTTATCCTTATTCATTTCTTCCTCCTTTACCTTCTTCTCAACTTCATCCCTCCTTCTCCTCCTCCACTTGCAGCTCATCTTCCTCCTCCTCCTCCTCCTCCTCTTTCTCCTTCTCTTTCTCCTCTTCCAATGTAAGGGAAAATTGGATGAACAGTCATAATAGGAGGAAGGAGGTAAATAGAGAAGATAATGAAATGTTAGGGGAAGCCAGATCCAGAAATACACACACACACACACACACACACACACACACACACACACACACACACACACACACACACACACACACACACACACACACACACACTTAGTATTAGGAGGGGAGTGGAAATGAAATCTGAGAAGGCGGAAGAGAGAGAGAGAGGAGAAACAAAACGACGAATTAGAAACGTAATGAGAGGAGGAAGAGGAATAAGAGAAGAAGAAGAAGAAGAAGAAGAAGAGGATGAAAACAAGATCAAGAAGAAGAACACGAACAAGAAGAAGAAACAAATAAGAGGATAAAAAGAGTAAAAATAATAATAATGAGGAAAAAATAACGGAAAAAAAGAAAACGAAGGTATTGGAAACGGACATTTGAGGGGGAACTAAAGAAAATAAAGAGGATTTGAGGGCGGGGATGTGTATGTTTCTGTAGATAGTAGAAAGAGAGGAGGAGGAGGAGTGTGTGTTCCCGTAGATACAGTGAGCAATATATAGTGATTAGGAATGTAATTTTGTCGAAAGCTCATCCGCACTCCCTGATCCTCTTCCCCTGCGAGATACGAGAGAGAGAGAGAGAGAGAGAGAGAGAGAGGTGAGGTGGGGAGACAAATAAAGAAAATAAAAAAAAGGGAAACAAGTAAAGATATGTTGAAGGTGTGAAGAGTAACCCTTAGACGAGAGAGAGAGTTTCTTTACCTACACACACACACACACACACACACACACACACACACACACACACACACACACACACACACACACACACATCAAAGCGAATAATTTATTGATGGTGAGCGACCTAAATTATTATTATTATTATTATTATTATTATTATTATTATTATTATTATTATTATTATTATTATTATTATTATTATTATTATTATTACAATCATCATCCAGATCATTCTTATTATTGTCATTATTTTTTTCCATCCCATTATCGTTCTTTTGTTCTTTAGGATCATAATTATCATCTTCATTTTTGTTAGATATATTCCATGTGTGTGTGTGTGTGTGTGTGTGTGTGTGTGTGTGTGTGTGTGTGTGTGTGTGTGTGTGTGTGTGTTTCCTCATTTAATTATTCATATACCTACTCAGATTATTTTTTTCTTCATCGTTTTCCTATTTTTCCTTTTCTTTCAGCAAATTTTCCTCAACCATAGTAAAGTGTCACGAGGTCAAGGCGTCGTAGAAGTAGAGAAATTTCCCTTTTCTTTTATTTTACACAACTCTTTTTTTTCTTTTTTGGATTTTTTTTTCTAATGTATTTTAATATCCTCCCTAATGTCTGAAGTTTCTATTATATACTTCTAATTCCTTTTGCCTTAGTTGTTCATGATATATTTTTTGATCATTGTCATTGCCTTTCTTCCCTTTCTTTTCAGTCTATGCAGGAATTGTTTCATCTTGTTCTTTTATATTCACTTTTTTCAATGGTTCACTATATACTTTTTTCCTTTACCTTTTCCCCGCTTCCCTTTCTTTTCAGTTTGTGCAGGCAGTGTTGTTCTTATATACATCTTTTTTACATTTTCTCGACATTGTTTCATCCTGCTCTCGTCGGTCTCTCTCCTGTTTTCCTTCTTCAATTTCACTTTCTTTATTTCCGTCATTTTGATTGGCCGGGAATATTCTGCCGAGCCGGACGGTCGCTGAAAAAGAAGTGAATATCAACGCGGGGAAGAGAAAGAGTTGAAAAGTAATAAAAATATCACGTAATATCTCACGTAGTTGACTGCTCTTTCGGCCACCTCTTCGGATTCTTTACAGGAGCAGCGAGTAGCGGGCTTTTTTTTATTGTTTCCTTTTTTTTGTGCCCTTGTGCTGTCTCCTTTGCTGTATAAAAAAAAATCCGTATTAAAGAGCTTGCTAATATCGCATACACTAACAACTTAATAAACTAGTCAGGAAGCAACCAGAGACGAGGACGAAGCTAGTAAAATATTGAATGAGTGTATCAGCAAATGAAGTGGAGAATCATTTATTTATTCATTACTTAACTTTTTGATATATTCTCCTAATTTTAACAAGTTTATATATTTTTGGGGTAGGCCGTGTGTGTGTGTGTGTGTGTGTGTGTGTGTGTGTGTGTGTGTGTGTGTGTGTGTGTGTGTGTGTGTGTTATTGCTTCCTGGCAAGATTTTGAAGGGAATTAACGTTCTAATACCGCGACTACGAAGAAATGAAAGTTTTTTTTTCTCTCTCTCTCTCTCTCTCTCTCTCTCTCTCTCTCTCTCTCTCTCTCTCTCTCTCTCTCTCTCTCTCTCTCTCTCTCTCTCTCTCTCTCTCTCTCTCTCTCTCACCGTTGTTGTTTTTTAATCTAGACGGTGCTATTTTACGTCATTAAATAAAATCAATTAATAAATGAAACGAAACGAAGAAGAAAAAGAAGGAGGAGAAGAGTTTTTAATTAGATGAAGGAAAATGAATGATCGGAATAAATCTGCAATAAAACCAGAACGGGAATAAAGACCATTGACAAAGTGGGAGGGAGAGAGGGAGGAAGGAGACACGCAGGAGGGGGGGGAAGAATAGGAGGAGGAGGAGGAGAAGAAGAAGAAGAAGAAGAAGAAGACGAAGAAGAAGAAGAAGAAGAGAAAGAGAAAGACTAAGACGAACAAAAAGAAAAAGAAAAAGAAAAAAAGGAGAAGAAGAAGAAGAAGAAAAAGAAGAAGAAAAGAAAAAGAAAAAGAAAATAGAAGAAGAAAAGAAGAAAAAGAAAAAGAAAAAGAAAAACAAGAACAAGAACAAGAAAAGAAAAAGAAAAAGAAAAAAGAAGAAGAAGAAGAAAACATGGAAACTTCAGATTAGCCGGCAAGAGATATCCTGATGTTTTTTACGAGGCTTTAGGAACAGCAGCATCAGAGAGATAAAAAGAAAAATGTAAAAGCCGGACAGTAACCTTTTATATCAAAATTTCTATACATAAATAATGTCGTTCTCTAACTATTGAATCGCTGAAACGTATGGAGTATAATCCAGACTGATGGATTTATTTATACACATTTATTGATATATTCATTTATTTTTGATGGGCTTTCATGCGCCGGTAAAATGGACGCGGCGCAGGTGACGGAGTGAGTCGATCAAGGGAGGGGCGGCGCGTGGCATTAGCGTGTTCTCTCACCAAGGAATTGATTAACGGCTTAAGTACGGCGCTCTGTAAGGCCACCGATTTTCAGGGAGATGATGACGGCAGCCTCCAGTGATCCCTCTACGTGAGATACAGGGTTGCATTATAAGACATTTCGCCGCCCAAGAACACCTATTTGACAAGGCTTTCGCAGGAGTTGTGGGCATTTCCAGGAGTAGGTTTATGACCCTGGTGGTAGTGTGACGCTTCCTCTGTACCATGAACCTAAAGAAACACATATTTGACAAGGCTTTCGTAGGAGTTGTGGGCATTTCCAGGAGTAGTTTCATGACCCTGGTGGTAGTGTGACCCTTCCTCTGTATCGTGAACCTGAAGATACACTCACCAGAACCCGATTGACCCCCTCTTTGACCTTTAGAAATAGCTGATGTTAGACGCGAAAGTCTTTTAATACCAACCTGTCAAGGGCCATATTACTAAACATTTCGTTACCCAAGTTCACATAGTTGACAAGGCTTTCGTAGGAGTTTGGGGTATTTCCAGGATTAATTTTATGGGTCTGGTGGTAGTGTGACCCTTCCTCTGTATCGTGAACCTGAAGAAACACTCACCAGAACCCGACTGACCCCCTCTTTGACCTTTAGAAATAGCTGATGTGAGACGCAAAAATGTCTTATAACACCAACCACAGTGTCTGAGGCAAAAACAATGAGCCGTGGTAGACCTGACGAAGTTATAGAAGGAAAGTTTTCCCCGCTACGGAGTTACGGAAAACTTGTCAGTATGTGAGCGGCACGTGATTGTGTTGATGTACAATCTAATAAAAGAGATAGTACAAGAAATGATGCTATAGAGCTGATTGCGTCATCCCCAGGCAGCGGAGATTGTTCCTCGGTTGTCGGAAGATTGGCATAACAAATTCAGGGATACACAGATAACGACGACAATGACAACAACAATGGCAACAACAACAACAAAAACAAAAACAACAACAACGACAACGACGACAAAATCAGGGTGTGACTTATCCTTGCAGAGATCACTGGTCAGGGAGGAGAGGACAGGACAGGAGAGGAGGAGGAGGAAGAGGAGGAGGAGGCTTGTTAGCGTCACTTCCATCACATCGTTCTCCTAATCCTCCTCCTCCTCCTTCTCCTCCTATTCCTCCTCCTCCTCCTCCTCCTCCTTCTTTTTCTTCTCTTCCTATTCCTTTTTCTCTTCCTCCTCCTCCTCCTCCTCCTATTCCTTTTCCTCTTTCTCTTCCTCTTCCACCTCCTCCTCCTCCTCCACCTCTTTTGACGCTACACAATACAAAAGGCGAGAGAGAGAGAGAGAGAGAGAGAGAGAGAGAGAGAGAGAGAATGATCGGGTTTGTGGGGACGTGAGGGGAATCGAAACCTTTTTACGGCGCTGTTGGTTCCCTTTGCTTCTTTTTCTGCCTGCTTCTGTACCTCCTCCTCCTCCTCCTCCTCCTCCTCCTCCTTTTCAGTGTTCCTGGTGTGTGTTCGCTGCTCGTCCTCGTCTTTTCTTTTGTTTATTTCTTTGTGTGTGTGTGTGTGTGTGTGTGTGTGTGTGTGTGTGTGTGTGTGTGTGTGTGTGTGTGTGTGTGTGTGTGTGTTTGTGTGCTTTTGTATCCGTGTCTTTGTTAACATTTCGTGTATTTCCTTTCTTGCGTCTCTTTCTGTTTGTCTTTGAGTCTGTTTTCATATTCTTTTGAGGTTATTAATTTTTTTGCACTAATTTATTTCACTGCTCATTTATTTTACCTTGAATTGATTAAATGTCCTCAGCGTTAATAGAAAGTAATACATACAAGGCAAAATATAAATCCTGGCCTTGAATGGCTTACAAGGAAATGTTGTTTCTATAATAAAAATAATTAGTTCTCTCTCTCTCTCTCTCTCTCTCTCTCTCTCTCTCTCTCTCTCTCTCTCTCTCTCTCTCTCTCTCTCTCTCTCTCTCTCTCTCTCTCTCTCTCTCTCTCTCTCTCTCTCTCTCTCTCTCTCTCTCTCTCTCTCTCTCTCTCTCTCTCTCTCTCTCTCTCTCTCTCTCTCTCCATGTATGTAGTCATTGATGTTTGTATATCTCTATTCATGCATTTATATTATATTTGAATTTACATTCGTATATGTTGTGTATACTGATTTATATGTATGTGAATGCGCATATATGTATGTATGTGTGCGTGTGTATGTATGTATGTATGTTGTGTGTATGAATTTCTTGGAAGGATGACTGCAACGGCTGATGTATTGTGTGTGTGTGTGTGTGTGTGTGTGTGTGTGTGTGTGTGTGTGTGTGTGTGAGGGACTGCAGCAGCTGGTGGTACATGTGACTAAAATTTCTCTCTCTCTCTCTCTCTCTCTCTCTCTCTCTCTCTCTCTCTCTCTCTCTCTCTCTCTCTCTCTCTCTCTCTCTCTCTCTCTCTCTCTCTCTCTCTCTCTCTCTCTCTCTCTCTCTCTCTCTCTCTCTCAGTGCCACACCCATAGAACATAAGCCATTTCCTTCTTCCCCTCTTCCCCCTTTCTCCCTCTTTTCACCTCCCGCCCCTCCCCTCTCATTCCCCCTTTCCCCCTCTTCCCTCTCATCGCCCTCCTGTCTTTCCATTCTCCCCCTCTTCCCTTCTTCCTACCTCACTCCCCTCTTCCTTCTCCACGCCCCATTCCCCTCCCTTTCCCCTTCTTCCCTTCCCCCCTCTCCACTCCCACTTCCCCTTCCCTCTTCCTTTCCCTCCCCCTTCGCCTTTACTCACTTTCCTCGACACTCACATGACGATATATCACCCTCGTGTGTGTGTGTGTGTGTGTGTGTGTGTGTGTGTGTGTGTGTGTGTGTGTGTAAATCTAACATAATTTCCTTTTCTTCTTTGTATCTTATATATCAATTTCTTTCCCTCCCTTCTTCCTGGCCTTCTTTCTTCAGTTTTGCCGTCACTGTTCCATACATTTTCGTACGTATATTTTCTATCGCGTTTTATCCTCTCATCCTTCATTTTCTATATATTTTTCCTCCATTATTTGTTTTTTCGTCTTCCTCTCGCCTTTTCCAGTTTCCTCTCCTCTCCATTTCCTTTCGCAGTTAGTCTTTTTTTCTCCCTTCGCTGCTTTTTCCCTTTTCCTTTTGTTTCCTCCTGGTCCCTTTCCTTTCCCATTCAGTCCCCTTTTTTTGTGTCTTCTTCTTCCTTCGTTGCTTTCTCCTTCCTTTTGCTTCTTCCATTTCCCTCTCCATCTAAATCGCATCTCGCTTTCCTCCTTTTCTTTCGCTTGCTACGTCTTTCTTTCCTTCCCTTCAGTTCTGTCTCCTCTCCTAGTCAGTCCCCTTTTGTTGTCTTCTTCCTTCGTTGCTCTCTCCTTCTTTTTCCTTCTTTCAGTTCCCTCTCCATCTAAATCTCATTCTTTCCTCCTTTTCTTTCCTTGTCCTTTCTTCTTCGCTTTCTACGTCTTTCTTTCCTTCCTTTGAATTCTCTCTTTTTCTCCATCCTTTCTCTTAGTCCCCCTTGTATTTTATTTTATCTACTACATTGTTATTCCTTCCTCGCCCTGTTTCACTCTCCTTCACTTCTATCTCCTCTTAGTTCTGTTTATTCTCTATTACTTACACTTCTCTTTCTCAATCTCTCTTCCAATTTGTTTCCTCTTATACCTCTAACTCTCCATCATGTCCCTTCTCTTTGTTTCTCTTTCTCTATATCCCTTTAATTTGTTTGTTCTTATCTATTTCTACTTCATATTTCTTCTCTTTCTTTCCCCTCCCTCTCTCTCTCTCTCACTCTAATCACACACACACACACACACACACACACACACACACACACACACACACACACACACACACACACACACACACACACACACACACACACACACACACACACACACGCACGGCAGCAGCAATTCCAGCTTGTCATCCAATTATCCCGGAAAAAGCAGATTACCTCTAATGCTCTAATCCCCTTTCTTTCCTTTACTCCTTTACCTTTTTTTTTCATTTTTTTCTCTCGCCGGTGTGGTTTGTGCTGTCATTTCTCTTTGTGTGTGTGTGTGTGTGTGTGTGTGTGTGTGTGTGTGTGTGTGTGTGTATACTTACACACACACACACACACACACACACACACACACACACACACACACACACACACACACACACACACACACACACACACACACACACACACACACACACACACACACACACACACACACACTACAAGGTTGACATATTTCTCACACTCGTTCTTTTTCTTTGTATCCATCATTGTGTTTTATTTCCTCCTCCTCCTCCTCTTCCTCCTCTTCCTCCTCCTCCTCTTCCTCCTCTTCCTCCTCTTCCTCCTCCTCCTCTTCCTCCTCCACTCTTTCTTGTATTTTCTTCTTAATTTAACACCCACCTTTCCCTAACCCTCTTGTTACCCTTTCAACCCCCTTCTCTCTATCCCTATCTCACCCACCCACTTGCACCCCCTCCTCTATACCCCTTATCCACCCCTCCACCCACACACCCAATGCCTACTCACCCCATTCCTCATCTCTTCCCCTTCTCCACATATCCACACCAGTCCACTTATGCACCCAATTCTTCCCCACCTTCACCCTGCCTCACCACTCCACCCCTTCCACCCTCTCCCCACCCAATTCTCCACGTATCCACCCAGCCACACAACTCCACTCCACCCCTCACTCTCCCCCACCCATTCTGTCATCACCCCTCTTCCCTCACACCCAGTCCACTCTCCCCACCCAATTCTCTCCGTATCCACCCAGCCACACAACTCCACTCCACCCCTCTGACTCCTCCCCACCCATTCTCTCATCACCCCTCTATCCTCGCACCCAGCCACCCCCTCCCCACCCAATTCTCCCGTATCCACCCAGCCATACAGCTCTACTCCACCCCTCTAACTCCCCCCCACCCCCACCCATTCTTTCATCACTTTTCTACCCTTACGCCCAGCCCCTCCTCCTCCCCCTCCTCCTCCCTCTCCCCCCCCCTCCTCCCCCTCCCCCCCGTCCAGCCTCACGCCCGGGCTCACACACCTCACCATTTTTCAGGTAATAAATACGACTTTTTCCTCGTCAATCGGATTTGCCACCTTTACCGGCGCGACACACACGACCCGCCGCGTCAATACTCACCTGAACCGATAAAGCCGCGGCAAAGGGCGGGGCAGGGTGGGGCGGGGGGAGGGGTAGTGGGGCGCGGCGTGGCAGGGCAGGGATGGTAAGGGGAGGTGGGGCATGGAGGGTGGTTGAACGGTTTGGGTCGGGGAGGGTTGGCCTGGCCTGGTCGGGCGAGGTATTGTGAGGTGATGGGGTGGGGTGAGGCTGGGGGGGGTCTGCGGGAGGGGTAGTGGGGCGCGGAGTGGCAGGACAGGGCAGGGAAGGTAAGGGGAGGTGGGGCAGGGAGGGTGGTAGAACGCTTTGGGTCGGGGTGGGTTGGCCGGGTGGGGTGGGGTGGGGTGGTGGTGGAAGGGGTGAGGTGAGGTGGCGTTTGGTGATTTGGTGCTGAGGAAAGGTAAGGCGGGTGGGTGTGGGATGCTGGGTGAGGCTGGTCTGGGCGTGGATGGATTTGGGTGGTTTGAAGATAAGGAAGGGTTATGTTGGAGGTGAGCCGAGGTGGGAGGTGGAGTGAGAAGGATCAGGTGTGTGGAGTTTGGTTGTTTGAAGATCCGGAAAGGTTATGTTGGAGGTGAGCCGAGGTGGGAGGTGGAGCGTGGAGGCAAGGATTAGGTGGGTGGAGTTTGGTGGTTTGAGGCTCTGTAAGGGTGAGGCAAGGACTGTTCAACGCTGCCAGATTGTCGTACTCAGCCTCTTATATTTACCAACTTCCGACCCAAAAACTGTCTCATAGGCCCCAACAACTAGACTCATTTATATTAATCGTTAAAATAGTTAATTCCTGATGTTTCTTGGCAATAGTTAGGCGTCAGCAAGCGGTAAATACTATACTCTGAGTACGACAATCTAACAACGGTGGGCCATGTGGTGAATGGAATGGGTGGAAGAGTTGGGTGGTAGTCTTGTCTGTGAGTAGGGTGGCTTGAGGCTTTCTAAGATTGAACTGGGTGGTGAATGGAGTGTTTGAAAGGGTTGGGTGGTAGTCTTGTCTGAGAGTAAGGTGGCTTGAGGCTTTCTAAGATTGAACTGGGTGGTGAATGGAGTGTTTGAAAGGGTTGGGTGGTAGTCTTGTCTGAGAGAAGGGTGGCTTGAGGCTTTCTAAGAGTGGATTAGGGGGTGAATGGAGTGTTTGGAAGGGTTGGGTGGTAGTCTTGTCTGAGAGAAGTGTGGCTTGAGGCTTTCTAAGATTGAATAAGGTGGTGAATGGAGTGTTTGGAAGGGTTGGGTGGTAGTCTTGTCTGAGAGAAGTGTGGCTTGAGGCTTTCTAAGATTGAATAAGGTGGTGAATGGAGTGTTTGGAAGGGTTGGGTGGTAGTCTTGCCTGAGAGAAGGGTGGCTTGAGGCTTTCTAAGAGTGGATTGGGGGGTGAATAGAATGGTTGGGAATGCAAGGAGGGTTGGATGGATGCAAGGAGGGCGGGAGGAAATGCAAAAGCGGTAAACTGAACTAAATTTCCTTTTGCCATGACGATCTTTAAGAGGGAACTGGGGGATGAATGGATTGATTGGAAAGGCAAGGAGGGTTGGATGGATGCAAGGAGGGCGGGAGGAAATGTAAAGGTGGAAAACAACTAAATCTCCTCTTGGGTTGACGATCTCTAAGAGGGAACTGGGGGATGAATGGAGTGATTGGAGAGGCAAGGAGGGTTGGATGGATGCAAGGAGGGCGGGAGGAAATGAAAGTGGGGTAAACTGATCTAAATTTCCTTTGTCTCTTTTCCCACGTGCCTATGACTTAACGCTTTCAAGAGGGGAGCGGTATGACGGTTTGACCAAGTCCTTCGACCATTAGATGTCTTCTGTTTACTGGAGCAGCGCTTACTCGGTACTTGTGTGTAATTTTGCCCTCCCTTAAACTGCTTACTTGACTGTAAAAATATAAAAAGAAAGAAAAGTAAGTGAAATGAGGATACTGAAACCGTAGACTTACATTGAGCGAGTTGTGAGTGAGGGAGACGTGATTGAGGGAGTCGTGAGTGAGGGAGTCGTGAATAGTCGTGAGTGTGAGAGGGCCGTGAGTGAGGGAGTCGTGAATAGTCGTGAGTGTGAGAGGGTCGTGAGTGAGGGAGTCGTGAATAGTCGTGAGTGTGAGGGGGTCGTAAGTGAGGGAGTCGTGAGTGTCATTCCTAACAGACAGACAAAACATAAGTAACCCTACTTATGGCTTTCACTTAACCTTTCCTTAACTTGACTGTCACCACGTTCACCCCCCCTTTCTCTCTCTCTCTCTCTCTCTCTCTCTCTCTCTCTCTCTCTCTCTCTCTCTCTCTCTCTCTCTCTCTCTCTCTCTCTCTCTCTCTCTCTCTCTCCTATTTTTTTTCCTTCCATGCTTTCGTCCTCCCTTTTCCCTCTTTTTCTCCCCTCTATCCATATCTTCTTCCTCCATTCAGCGTTACCGAGCTTCTATTCCATTCTTCCTTCCTCATCCATCTCCCTCTGTCCCTTAACCCATTCAATCCTTTAGCCATTCCCTCGCTTACCCCTTCTTCCCTTCTTCTATTCTTATCATCCTTTTTCATCTCCCTTGGTCATTCTGTCTTTCCCTCCATCTGTCTATCTTCTTATCTATCTATCTTTCCTCCTTCCTCCTTTCCATATTTTATCTTATCCCACCTTTTTTCCTTCCTTCTGTCCCTCCTCCTCCTCCTCCTACTTCTCTTTCATTTCTTTCTTTATGTTCCCTTCTCTTTCATCCGTCCCTCCTTCTGCCTCTCTTTTTCTCTCTCTTCTCTTTCTTCCTTCTTTGTGAGTTACTTCTCTTCCTCCTCCTCCTTCCTTCTCCTCCTCATTTTCGAATTAGGACTCTGGTCAGTGATATTTTCCTCCTTATCCTTCCTTCCTCACTTCTCTTTTCCTCCTCTTAATCGTTTTTCTCTTCTTCCTCCTCCCTTATCATTTCCTGGTTCTCTCTCTCTCTCTCTCTCTCTCTCTCTCTCTCTCTCTCTCTCTCTCTCTCTCTCTCTCTCTCTCTCTCTCTCTCTCTCTCTCTCTCTCTCTCTCTCTCTCTCTCTCTCTCTCTCTCTCTCTCTCTCTCTCTCTCTCTCTCTCTCTCTCTCTCTCTCCTTTTGATCATTGTTTTCTCTCATTCTTCCTTTTTTTTATTTCTCCTTCTTCTCTCTTCGCCTCCTCCTCCTCCTCCTCCTCCTCCTCCTGGTTCCTCTTGGTCTTCCTCTTTCGTTCTTCTCGAGTATAATTTTCTTTCTTCTTCCTTTTTCATTTTTCATTCTTCTCTCTTCGCCTCCTCGTCCTCCTCGTCCTCCTCCTCCTCCTCCTCCTCCTCCTCCTCGTCCTCCTCGTCCTCCTCCTCCTCCTCCTCCTGCCTCACGCGCGCCTCATTCGTTCTTCCTTTCATATATTCTTTTTTTCAATTCTTTGTGATTTCTTTTCTGCGCTGCGAGGGAACCATTTGCGTTTATTTGCTACATCAATCTCCTCCCTCCTCCTTCTCCTCCACCTCCTCCTCCTTCTCTCCCTCCTCTTTCCTCCGTTTCCCTCCTCTCTACCCCCTTCATTCCCTTCCTTCATTTTCCTTTTCACTGTCTACCTTTTCTTAGTCGATCTATCTTTGTTTCATTTATTTCTGTCTTTCTCCTTATTCCTCTGTTTCCTTATTCATTTATTTCTTCTTTCCTTTTTTACCTTTTTTCTATCCCTTCATTCGTACCTTCCTTCTTGTTTTGTTCCTGTTTTTTCTCTCCCTGCTTTTCTTTTGTTTCTTTCTTACTTCCTTTCTCTGTTTTTTTTCTGCCACTATTTGCGTCCTTGCCCTTTTTTTCTCTTCTTGTTATTCCTTCCATTCCTATCTTATTGTTTTTCTCTCACTGTTTTTCCTTTCATTCTCCTTTTCCTCTCTCTCTCTCTATACCTCCTGTCCTTACCTTTCCCTTCCTTCCTCTTCCCTTCCCTTTCCTTTCCTTTCCTTACCCTCCTTCCCTTTCATTCTCCTTTCCCTCTCTCTCTATATATACCTCCTGTCCTTACCTCTCCGTTCCTTCCTCTTCCCTTTCCTTTCCTTACCTTAACTTACCCTCCTTCCTTCCTTCCTTCTCCCCTCATCTCTCTCCACTTCTCCCCTTCCACTTCTCTCCCTCCTCTCCCCTCTCCCCCCCTCTTCACCCCCTTAACAGCTGGTCATTTTGCGTGGAGGAGTAATGGGCATTTCCAGCATTTTTACCCCCTCTTCCCCCTCCCCCCCTTCCCTTCCCCACCCCCTGTCTCTCCCCTCCCCTCCCATTCCCCAAGTGCAGTGATGTTGAACTTATCTCGTGGGGTTTACGAGGTGGAGGTGGTGGTGGGAAGAATTAGAGAGGAAGAAGAGGTGATTTCTTTGTTGTGATGCGATTGTGTTCTTGTTCTTTTTTTGTTGTTTTTTGGATTTGAAAGTCACTTGAATTTATATATGTGAAAATAAGCACTTTAACGACTTTATTTATTTTTTAATTTATTTTTGGTCATAGCTGTCATGGGTTCGTGTCCCTCTCTCTCTCTCTCTCTCTCTCTCTCTCTCTCTCTCTCTCTCTCTCTCTCTCTCTCTCTCTCTCTCTCTCTCTCTCTCTCTCTCTCTCTCTCTCTCTCTCTCTCTCTCTCTCTCTCTCTCTCTCATCATAAATTACTTTACAAATTAAAGCAAATAGGTATTGACGGTCAAGTAAACCAATGGATCGCGAATTGGTTGAGCAACAGACAACAAAGAGTAGTGATTGACGGATTTAACTCAGAGTGGGCGCCTGTCACTAGTGGCGTCCCTCAGGGCTCGGTCCTTGGCCCAGTGCTCTTCATTATTTACATCAACGACGTGGATGTTGGACTCAATAACCACATTAGTAAATTTGCAGACGACACAAAGATTGGCAACTCGGTTCTCACTGACGAAGACAGGCAAAGCCTCCAAGAGGATTTGCACAAAATTTCAGCTTGGTCGGATAGATGGGAGATGCCCTTTAACGTAGACAAGTGCCAGGTCCTTCAAGTTGGAACGAGGAATAAGAAGTTCGAATACGAAATGCGCGGCGTTAAACTCAAAAGCGTTCAATGCGTCAAAGACTTGGGTGTCAAAATCGCGTCAAACCTCAAATTCTCACAGCAATGCATCGATGCAGCAAATAAAGCGAACAGAATGTTGGGCTTCATTAAAAGAAACTTTGTATTCAAGAATAAAGATGTAATACTCCAGCTCTACAACAGTTTAGTCAGACCCCACTTGGAATATGCGGTACAGTTTTGGTCTCCCCACCATGCAAAGGATATTGCTAAATTAGAAGGTGTTCAGCGTCGGGCAAAGAAAATGATCCCTTCCTTGCGCAACAAATCCTACGAAGAAAGGCTTTCTACCCTTAACATGTTCTCTCTTGAGAAACGTCGCCTCCGAGGAAAACTGATCGAATGTTTTAAAATACTTAATGGTTTCACGAATGTAGACAGATCAACATTGTTTATGATCGATGACACTTTGCGCACGAGGAACAATGGCGTAAAACTCAGATGTGGACAAGTAAATTCAGACTGCACCAAATTTTTCTTCACCAACGTTGTAGTGCGAGAATGGAATAAGCTTCCACCGTCAGTGGTCCAGTGTAACACGATTGACTCCTTCAAAAATGAGCTCGACCGTCACTTCCTTCAACTTAATATCAACTAGAGTAGAAATGCAACGTTTTGGAGTCTTCTGATTAATGTAAAATCACTTAGGTTTAAGGACAGACCACCAAGTCTGGACCATGGGGTCTGTGTGGTCTGATTTTCTATGTAAATCTATGTAAATCTCTCTCCCTTCTATTATTCAGACCGGATCAGGGTAACAAATATATATGCTCCTTTTTTTTCTCTCTTCTTTTTTATTTTATTCTATTCTATTTGATCGTCTTATATTCATCTCCCATTTTATCATCTATTTTCTGTATTTTATTTTCTCTCTTTCATCTTCACTTCACTTCCCTTCCCTTCTCTTCTCTTCTCTTCTCTTCTCTTCTCTTCTCTTCTCTTCCCTTCTCTTCCATTCCCTTCCCTTCCCTTCCCTTCTCTTCTCTTCTCTTCTCTTCTCTTCTCTTCCCTTCCCTTCCCTTCCCTTCTCTTCTCTTCTCTTCTCTTCTCTTCTCTTCTCTTCTCTTCTCTTCCCTTCCCTTCCCTTCCCTTCCCTTCCCTTCTCTTCTCTTCTCTTCCCTTCCCTTCCCTTCTCTTCCCTTCCCTTCCCTTCCCTTCTCATCCCTTCCCTTCCCTTCCCTTCCCTTCCCTTCCCTTCTCATCCCTTCCCTTCTCTTCCCTTCCCTTCCCTTTCCTTTTCCCTTCCCTTCCCTTCCCTTCTCTTCTCTTCCTTCCTTCCTTCCTTCCTTCCCTTCTCTTCTCTTCCTTCTTTCCTTCCTTCCTTCTCTTCTCTTCTCTTCTCTTCTCTTCCTTCCCTTCCCTTCCCTTCCCTTCCCTTCCCTTCCCTTCCCTTCCCTTCCCTTCCCTTCCCTCTCCTTCCCTTCCTTTTCCTTTCCTTTCCTTTCCTTTCCTTTCCTTTCCTTTCCTTCCCTTCCCTTCCCTTCCCTTCTCTTCTCTTCTCTTCCATTCTCTTCCCTTCCCTTCCCTTCGCTTCGCTTCGCTTCTCTTCTCTTCTCTTCTCTTCTCTTCTCTTCTCTTCTCTTCCCTTCCCTTCCTTTCCATTTCCTTCCCTTTCCTTTCCTTTCCTTTCCTTCCCTTCCTTCCTTTCCTTTCCTTCCCTTCCTTCCTTTCCTTCTCTTCTCTCCCTCTTCTCTTCTCTTCTCTTCTCTCTCTCTCTCTCTCTCTCTCTCTCTCTCTCTCTCTCTCTCTCTCTCTCTCTCTCTCTCTCTCTCTCTCTCTCACACTCACACACACACACACACACACACACACACAGCGAAAATAAGATAAAGAAAAAAGCCACTTAACTTTTTTTGTCAGTGTGAATGGTTTTGCTGCCCCCCCCTCCCCCTCCCTCCCCCTTCCACTTCCTCCCCCCCCCTTCCTCCCCCTCACCTCTCCTCCCCCTCACCTCTCCTCCCCCCATTCTTTTCCCCTTCATCTATAATCGGCTCAACGGGCGTGTAAAACCCCTCACACACCCCTCCCCCTTCCCCCCCTTGCCACTCCTTACCCCTTACTCCCCCCTACCTTCCCCCTCTCCCCCTCCCCTCCCCCACTACCACCCCTTTTCATGCCCTCCTCCCCCTACCTTACTCCCCACTACCCCCTCTCTACCCCTCACTATCCCCCTCCCATACTCATCCCCACTCCCCTTCCTCACCCCTACCACCCCTCTTTCCCCTCTACTTCTTCCCCCACCTACCACCATCGCTGCCACGCCCACCTCTCCAACATCCTCCCCACCCCTTTCCAAAGCCTCTCCCTTCTCTGCCACGCCCTTCCCTCCCCTTCCCTTTGTTTTCTTCCCTCCCTTGCGTTTCTCCCTTCGCATTACCTGGCTCAAGATTATCCAGGTGTTTTTTGTGTGTGTGTGTGTGTGTGTGTGTGTGTGTGTGTGTGTGTGTGTGTGTGTGTGTGTGTGTGTGTGTGTGTCTTATTCAGAGAGAGAGAGAGAGAGAGAGAGAGAGAGAGAGAGAGAGAGAGAGAGAGAGAGAGAGAGAAAGAAAGAATGAAAATTCTCTCTCTCTCTCTCTCTCTCTCTCTCTCTCTCTCTCTCTCTCTCTCTCTCTCTCTCTCTCTCTCTCTCTCTCTCTCTCTCTCTCTCTCTCTCTCTCTCTCTCTCTCTCTCTCTCTCTCCAGATCAAAGAGGAAAAAAGGAGAGCATCATATCAACTCTCTCTTTCCCTCCCTCCCTCCCTCCCTCCCTTTCCCTCCCTTTCCCTCCCTCCCCCTCCCTCTTCAATACTGCAACTAGGTGACCTCTTTCCCCTTCCTTCCCTCCTCCTGTTCCCTCTCCCTTCCTCTCCTCCTCCTCCTCCTCCTCTTCCTCCTCCTCCCTTCCATCTTTCCTCTCCCCTCCCTTCCATTGCCTTTCACTGCGAGCCTCTTATTTTTAGCTCCATTCTTTCCTCCTCCTTATTCACCTCTCCACTCTCCTCTTCGTTTCCTCTCCAGCCACTCCTCCTCCTCCTCCTCCTCCTCTTCACCACTCTCATTCAATCAGATTACCCTCCGCTCCCCTCTTCCTCCTCTCCCCTCTCCTTCTCCCCTCACTCTAGCTTTTTCCCTTCTATACGATAAGGAGAGAGAGAGAGAGAGAGAGAGAGAGAGAGAGAGAGAGAGAGAGAGAGCAGGGCGTGGCTGACAACATCCATCCCTCGTAGGAGTAGAACAAGCTTGACGTGATAGCATTGACAGCATATCAGTCACAGCAGAGCATGAGAGGGGGAAGGAGTATAATGGCTTAACGCAGGAGGATAGTAACAGTATAGCAAGCCCAGCATAGCGGTAACATAGCAGCATAAGTCACAGTATAGCAAGAGTTTGTTTTTATTATTATTATTATTTTTTTTTTTTTACGTGCCAGCCTGTGGTGACGGTAGGCTTTCTTTGGGGGCCTGGATGGTAGTCGGCTCCAGCCCATCATGGCGCAGGCAATTGTTTATAGTGGCGCCATCTTTTCTTGGCTCATGCTGCCCCCCGGAACTCCTTGATTCACTTGGACGGTTTCCTCTAGAGTCCGGGTTGATGGGTGGTCTTCAGGACAGCATGTGGGTAGTCTTAAGCCACTCGACGGTGACTGAAAAATCCCAGGTGGTAGCGGCGGATTCGAACCCGCGTCGTCCATAACGTGATGAATGCAGGGCCCGCACGGTAACCACTCAGCCACCGCCTCCCCTATGGCATAACAAACATAACATAGCATAATACAGAAGGAAACGGTAATAGTATGATATGCCTAACGTAGAATAAAATGAATCATGAGAGAAGCATAAAAGTTACAGCATATGAAGAGAGAGGAGCATGCTGGCAAAACGAACACAGCATAGCATGATACAGAAGCATAGTAATAGCATAGCAAGCCCAACGTAACAGTAATGCCAGAAGAAGCACACTAATACCCTACCTGTCATAAAGGTGCATAATCTGGGTAGCATAGCATAACATAACATGGTAGACAAATAAATATATCATACGAACACCTTAATTGTCATAACATAGCAGAAGAAAGAAGCACAATGACGTAAATAGGGTGCATAGCATGACGCAGAAACATAGATATTACAAAAAGAAAAGTATATTGCAGCATAACAGGGATGACATAGCATGATGGAAGAATATATTAACAACACCGCGGTTACAGGTTAGCATGAGACGTGAGTATATGGCAACTGCACAATGATAGCATAGCATGATTGGGAGTGTAATAAGCATAGCATATTCGTTGCATAATTGATGTTGAGAAGCTTAACAGAGGAGCACCGCAATTAATAGCGTAACCATACATTGATATTAATTCCGGAAAAAGGAGAAAAACAGACAGTAAGGGAGATTGACAGACGGTTATGTTAAGAGATAGATATACTGATAGGTTAATAGACAGACGGAAAGACAGGCAGACTCTCATAAACAGATAGATAAATATAAATACTTAAACAGAAAATAGATAAATATGTAAATAAATAGCGATAGAAATATAGATAAATGAATAGAAACATTGATATACGAATAAGTAGATAATGAAATGGATCACTAATTAGGTAGATATGAAGAGAATTAGACACTGATAGACATGGACAAACAGCTGGGAAAGTAGATAGATAGATAGATAGACAGATAGATAGATAGATAGACATAGATATAGTGTGGTGTGCAAAAAAACTTAAAACATTTACAAAAGCAATAAAGGTAATCCCCAAAGGACCTTCCCCTCCCCTACCCCCCTCCTCCCCACCGCCACTTCACCCTCCCTTCCCCTCACCTCACTTCCCCGAGTCCCGATACACTTCCCCAGCCTCCCCTCACACCCTTTACCTCCCCTCCCCCTCCCCTCCCAAACCACCCACCTTTTCCCCTCCCCTCCCTCTTTCCTCCCCTCCCCACCTCACTCCTTCCCCTCACACCCTTCACCTCCTTTACCTCCTCTCCCCCTCCCATCCCAACCCCCCCTTCCCCTCCCCCCTCACCTCCATGGCCGCCGAAAATACCAATTAGCAAGAAAAATGTGAACTGAAAATCCGATCACGAAGGAAAGAGAGGAAAATGGAGAAACACGTTGACAGGAATAGAGACGTGAAAATCATCAGGTGAACGGAAGGTAAAAAAAAGATATATAAGGCAGGTAAATAGATAAATAAGAAGATAGATATATGGATAAAGAAATAAATAAGGCAGGGAAATAGATAAATAAGAAAATAGATAAATGGATAATGAAATAAATAAAGACATAGACAGGTAAGAAAATAGATAAATGGATAATGAAATAAATAAGGCAGGTAAATAGACAGGTAAGAAAATAGATAAATGGATAATGAAATAAATAAATAGAAAAATAATTAGATAGAAGAGAAAACAATTAGACAGACCGATAAAGATAGATAAACACAGGAAACGGGAGGAAAAGGAGAAAATAAAAGGGAAAAGAGGAATAAAAAGTCTAAAAGGAGGAAAGAATAAAGGAGAAAAAAGGAGAGAAGTGGAGATAAAAAAAAATAAAAGAATAAAACGAGAGGCTTTTTATTTTTTGGCATTTTTTGGCTGTGTGATAGTGGTGGTGGAGAGAGAGAGAGAGAGAGAGAGAGAGAGAGAGAGAGAGAGAGAGAGAGAGAGAGAGAATCACTGTATACATATCTACCAGTCTGTTTGTGCATATTACGTACGAAGTAGATAAAAAAAAGGCGAGTGAGTGGAGGAGGTTGGAAGGGAAGGGGAACGGAAGGAAAGGTAGGGGAAAGGAACGGAGGGGAGGAACGGGGAAGTGAACAGAAGAACACAAGAACACAAGAACGCAAGAACATCACCTCACTCATTGTTTCGTGTTCATGTTCTCGTCTTTAATTTTGTCTTCGTCTGAAATTATCGCTCGGGTGAAAATAATAAAAAAGATGTAATTAATGGCCTGGGAAACAGCACGAAGAGAATGAAATAGAATCGCTCGCGTCCACCTCTAGTTTAGGAGAAGCTGGGAGTGAAATAATTGAAAGAGAGAGAGAGAGAGAGAGAGAGAGAGAGAGAGAGAGAGAGAGAGAGAGGATAAAAGTGAATAGGTCAGCAAATGAAGACAGAGTGAGGTTTAAGAGACGAGGAAGGGAGGAGAAAGGAGGAGGAGGAGGAGGAGGAGGAGGAGGAGGAGGAGGAGGAGAACTGTCTGCATTTTACCTTGAAGCTCCTTTCTCCTCTTTTTTTCATCTCCTGCTTCCCTTTCCCTCTTTATTATCTCCATTTCTCTCTCTCTCTCTCTCTCTCTCTCTCTCTCTCTCTCTCTCTCTCTCTCTCTCTCTCTCTCTCTCTCTCTCTCACTTTTATTTCGCTGTCCTCCTTTCCTTTTCTTTCGTTCACTCTGTTTCTCTTTATTTTCTTCCCATTCCGTCTCAAAGTTTATTTTCTTATTTTATTTTTTCATACATTTCTCTCACCTTTTTTTTCATTCTGTTTTCCCCCTTTCATTCTACCCTTTCTCTTTCGTTGTGTTCCCTTCCGTTTCCTTCCCTTCCTATCTCTTCACTTTATTTCCCTTTCCATCCCTTCCCTTCCCTTCCCTTATCTTCGCTTTCCTTCCCTTTCCATCCCTTCCCTTCCCTTATCTTCGCTTTCCTTTCCTTCCCATCCGTTCCCTTCCCTTCCAATCTTCCCTTCCCATCCCCTTCCTTTCCCATCCCAACCGTACCCCTCCCCACCTTTCTCCTCCCTTTCCTTCCTATCTAATCCATTATCGCTTGTTTCGTTCCTTTCCCTTCCTTTCCGTTCCCATCTCCTCCAGTTTCACGCTGTCTCTTCCTCTCTCCTACCTCCCTTCACTTCCCTTCTCCTCCCTGCCTTTCCCTTCTTTTCCCCTTCCCTTTTCCCTCCACTTCCCTTCCTTCCTTCCTTCCCCTCCCTCCCGTTACCTCGTTTCCTCTGAATGGAAGGAATTCTCTCTTACGTATCATTTATTGCTCCACGCGAGAGGGATATTAGCCTCTCTCTCTCTCCCTCCCTCTCTCCCTCTCTCCCTCCCCTTCCTCTCGTCCTCTCCCCTCCCTCTTCCTCCTACGCAACCTTCCTTCCACCCACCATCTCCCCCTTCTCCTCCTCCCCCTACCTTTCTCCTCTCAATCTCTCCCTCCCTTCCCTCCCTCCCTCCCTCCCTCTCTCTCCCTTCCCTCAAGCCTCCATTTGCTCAGGAAACGTCAACATAAAGGAGAGATGGAGAGAAGGAGCGAGGGAGAGAGAGAGAGAGAGAGAGAGAGAGAGAAGAGAGAAGGAGAGAGGGAGGAAGGAAGGAGAGGGGAAGAAGGAGGAAGAGAGAAGGGAAGGGAAGGAAGGAAGGAGAGAAGGAGAGAGAGAGAGAGAGACAGAGAGAGAGAGAGAGAGAGAGAGAGAGAGAGAGAGAGAGAGAGAGGTCTTGTTACGTGTTTCAAGGTTTTAGAAGATTTCCACTTTGCTTCCCCTCTCCCCCATTTCTCTCTCTCTCTCTCTCTCTCTCTCTCTCTCTCTCTCTCTCTCTCTCTCTCTCTCTCTCTCTCTCTCTCTCTCTCTCTCTCGTCGCTCCTTCCTTCCCCTTCCCTTCTAACTCTTCCTCCCTTCTTCCCTTCCGTCTTCCCCTTCCCTTCCCTTCATCCTTCTCTCCCTTCCCTCTTTCTCCTCTCTCTGTTCTTCCCTCCGGTTATCTCCAAATGTTTCCCTCTTCCTTTCTCTTCTTCCTTCCTTCTATCCTTCTTTCCCTCTCTTTATTCATAAACTCCTAATTTCTTGAAGTATATTTATTACCTACTTATTATTGTTATTATTACCATTACTATTATTTACTATTCTTTTTGCTGCAATAAATATTTATCTCATCTCTTAATGCCTAACGTGTCTCAAAACCCTATTTCTCTTCTCTCCCTTCTTATCATTTTATCCCTCCCTCCCCTCACCTTCTTCCTCCCTTTTAATCCATTCCTTCCCTCCCTAAACTCCTACTAGTCCCCTCTCTCCCTACCTTCCTCCCTCTCTCCCTCCCTCCCTCTTTTAGCCCTCGCCGCAGTCTTCCTTCACTCCATTTTCTTCCCTCCCCGTCATATTTTTCGTCCCATTTAACACCTTTCTCTTTTTATCCCAGATTTCCGCCTAATCCTCCGCCCCGCGCCTGGTCTCTGCTTCTCTTTGTTACCGGTGGTCTGTCTGTCTGTCTGTCTGTCCCTTTTGCTCTCTTCTTTTATTCGAATTTTACTCATTCTCACACGTATCTTTTTTTTCTACTTAATTCACTTTTGTATTTTGTATTTTTCTCTCTTCTTAATTATTCACTCTTGTAGGTTATCTTAAATATTCTGCTTATTCATTCACTCATAACTTTGATCTCCTTACTCATTCACTCTTGTATCGTTTTTTCCTCCTTACTCATTCACTCTTGTATCGTTTTTTCCTCTTTACTCATTCACTCTTGTATCGTTTTTTCCTCCTTACTCATTCACTCTTGTATCGTTTTTTTTCCTCTTTACTCATTCACTCTTGTATCGTTTTTTTTCCTCTTTACTCATTCACTCTTGTATCGTTTTTTTTCCTCCTTACTCATTCACTCTTGTATCGTTTTTTTTCCTCTTTACTCATTCACTCTTGTATCGTTTTTTTCCTCTTTACTCATTCACTCTTGTATCGTTTTTTTTCCTCCTTACTCATTCACTCTTGTATCGTTTTTTTTCCTCCTTACTCATTCACTCCTGTATCGTTTTTTTCCTCCTTACTCATTCACTCTTGTATCGTTTTTTTTCCTCCTTATTCATTCACTCTTGTATCGTTTTTTTACTCCTTACTCATTCACTCTTGTATCGTTTTTTTCCTCCTTACTCATTCACTCCTGTATCGTTTTTTTTCCTCCTTACTCATTCACTCCTGTATCGTTTTTTTTTTCTCCTTACTCATTCACTCCTGTATCGTTTTTTTTCCTCCTTACTCATTCACTCTTGTATCGTTTTTTTTCCTCCTTACTCATTCACTCTTGTATCGTTTTTTTTCTCCTTACTCATTCACTCTTGTATCGTTTTTTTCCTCCTTACTCATTCACTCTTGTATCGTTTTTTTCCTCCTTACTCATTCACTCCTGTATCGTTTTTTTTTTCTCCTTACTCATTCACTCTTGTATCTTTTTTTTTCCTCCTTACTCATTCACTCTTGTATCGTTTTTTTTTCTCCTTACTCATTCACTCTTGTATCGTTTTTTTTCCTCCTTACTCATTCACTCTTGTATCGTTTTTTTTTTCTCCTTACTCATTCACTCTTGTATCTTTTTTTTTCCTCCTTACTCATTCACTCTTGTATCGTTTTTTTCCTCCTTACTCATTCACTCTTGTATCGTTTTTTTTCTCCTTACTCATTCACTCTTGTATCGTTTTTTTTTCTCCTTACTCATTCACTCTTGTATCGTTTTTCTCCTCCTTACTCATTCACTCTCGTATCGTTTTTTTCTCCTTACTCATTCACTCTCATATCGTTTTTTTCCTCCTTACTCATTCACTCTTGTATCGTTTTTTTCTCCTTACTCATTCACTCTTGTATCGTTTTTTTCCTCCTTACTCATTCACTCTTGTATCGTTTTTTTTCTCCTTACTCATTCACTCTTCTATCGTTTTTTTATCTTTACTGATTCACTCTTCTATCGTTTTTTTTCTCTTTACTCATTCACTCTTGTATCGTTTTTCCTCCTTACTCATTCACTCTTGTATCGTTTTTTTTCCTCCTTATTCACTCTTGTATCGTTTTTTTTCCTCCTTATTCACTCTTGTATCGTTTTTTTCTCCTTACTCATTCACTCTTGTATCGTTTTTTTTCTCCTTACTCATTCACTCTTGTATCGTTTTTTCTCCTACTCATTCACTCTTGTATTTTTTTTCCTCAATATTATACTTATGTTCCCGTTCAGTCCCTTCCCTTCACATCCTGTTCAACACTTCTTTTCATTCCCTTCCTTTTTCTCCTCTTCATTGTGTTCCTCTTCCTGTTTAATCACTTCCCTTTATCATCCTGTTCAATCCCTTCCTTTCTCCTCCTGTTCAACGCTCCTCTTTTCCTTCCCTTCCTTTCTCCTTTTCACTCTGTTTTTATTCCTGTTCTATCCCTTTCCTTCTCATCCTGTTCAACCCTTTTCCTTCCCTTCCCTTCATTCCCTCCCTTCCTAATCTTTACTCATCCTGTTCAACCCTTTTCCTTCCCTTCCCTTGCCTTCATTCCCTCCCTTCCTATTCCTTCCTCATCCTGTTCAACCCTTTCCCTTCCCTTCACGTCATTCCCTCCCTTCCTATTCCTTCCTCATCCAGTTCAACCCTTTTCCTTCCCTTCCCTTCCCTTCCCTTCACATTATCCCCTCGCTTCCTATTCCTTCCCTCTATACATACATATTCATCGCCCTCACCTGTGTCTTTCTCTAGTATACATAGTTACCTGCTAATGTTACCTGGATGTTAAGGTGTATCCACTGTATTTTCTCGGTATGCATGTTTTATTCACCTGTCTTACCTGTTAATAAAATGTCCATCGTCTAGTTCCCTGTATACTTAAATTTACTCGGATATTTTTTAATGTATTTAGTCGTACCATTTTGTATTTTTCAGTATACACGATTTTCCTTTCTTACTTGCATAAAAAGGTATATCCAGCGTCTTTCTTATAATATAGCCATGCTTGTATAATTATAGTGTAACATTTAGAGCATTTATTTAGCATTTCCACTATCTGTCTTTCCTTGGTATTCATTCATTATTTACCTATATTACTTTTCCATTTCCTTCATATTCATTCATTACTTACTTTCCTATTTTTTCCTTTTATTTTTCTTTCCTCCATGTTCCTTCATTACTTACCTATTTCTCCTTTAGGCTTTCTGTTTCCTCCATATTCCTTCATTACTTACCTATTTTTCCTTTATTTATCTTTCCTCCATTTCCTTCATTACTTAACTATTTCTCCTTTATACTTTCTGTTTCCTCCATATTCCTCCATTACTTATCTATTTCTCCTTTATTTATCTTTCCTCCATAGTCCTTCACTACTTACCTTTCAGTTCTAGCTCCTTATCTTTTTTTTTTACAGCAAAGGAGACAGTTCAAGGGCGTAAAAGAAAAAAAGAAAACAATATTAAAGAAAAAAACCACTACTTACTGTTTCTGAATAGAGTACAGAGGAGCGGCCAAAAAGAGAGGTCAATTTCGGGAGGAGAGGTGACCTGATACCTTTTCTTCATATTCATATTCATACAACAATTGCTTATCACATAGTCTACTTATCAATATATCACCTACTTATCACACGTAGTTCAATCCATCTCGTCTCACAATACACACCTGCTTACCTTTTAATATCCATCTACTCACTCTTCCTCAAGCTTTCCCTTCCCTCGTGCAATCGTCGAAGCTCAGGTGATTAGTTTTAAAGGCGTCAGCAAAAGGGTTCTGGAGACCGTTGTGTTTTTCTTTTCTCTCTCTCTGTGTCTCTGATTTTAATTTACCTGGAATTCGTCATCAGCTGGAGTGGCGATGATGCACCTGTTTGTTTTTATTATTGTTGTTAGTCTCAGGTGTGTGGGAAGGAGGGGAGGATTGGGATGGTTGAAGAAGGAAGGAATGTTAGGAATCTTTCGTGATAATTTGGGGAAAGGGGAACCAAGAGGGAAAATGGGTCGAGAGTGAGTGTGAGAGTGAGTGAGTGTGCGTGTGCGTGTGTGTTGGAATATGAGAGAGAGAGAGAGAGAGAGAGAGAGAGAGAGAGAGAGAGAGAGAGTGAGAGAGTGAGAGAGGGCTTCTTATCTCTCTCTCTCTGTCCCTCTCTCTACATTTGACTAGAAGGAATTTGGGGAGAGGAAGAGAGTGATTAGGAAAAAGGATATGGAGGTGTGATTAGGAACAATTTCAGGAGGGGGGGGTGATTAAGTGGGGTGAATAAAAAGTAGATAAGAAAGAATTTGTGGAGAGGGAAGAGTGATTAGGAAGAGTTAATGAAGAAAAAAGTGACTAATAAAATTGTCTTGTATTTTATTATTTTATTTACACCTTTATTGATTTTTTTAAGTATCATCACCACCATCACCACCATTAATACCATCGTCACTTATCATCACCACTACCAACCAAAATCACCATCATTACCTTCATCACCATCAACACCACAACTTCCTACACCCTTCTCATCAACTTCACCACCACCAACTCATTCACCGTCATCATTATCATCATCATCACCACCACCATCATCACCACCACCATCATCATCACCACCACCACCATCATTACCTTCATCATCATCAACACCACAACTTCCTACACCCTTCTCATCAACTTCACCACCACTAACTCATTCACCGTCATCATTATCATCACCATCACCACAACCATCATCACCACCACCATCATCACCACCATCATCATTACCACCACCATTTTTCCCCCTCTTCCCAGTCTCTCAGCACCTCAGAATTCTCACTCCATTCTCCCTTTTTTTCAGGTAACGAACGACTGATTGAGTGAACCCGCAGGTGTTCGAGGACTGGGGGAGACAGGTGAGAGAGAGAGAGAGAGAGAGAGAGAGAGAGAGAGAGAGAGAGAGAGAGTGTGTGTGTCTGTGTGTGTGTGTGTGTGTGTGTGTGTGTGTGTGTGTGTGTGTGTGTGAGAGTGCTGTACCGGGAAACTCACTTCACGGAAACACACACCTCTCACATTTTTTCTCTCTCTCTCTCTCTCTCTCTCTCTCTCTCTCTCTCTCTCTCTCTCTCTCTCTCTCTCTCTCTCTCTCTCTCTCTTTTTTTTTTTTTTTTTTATTTAAACGTGTTCAGTACATTAGTACATGGCAGTATTATTTGTCTATGCTAAAGTTACCCCGACCGTTGGGGAGCTATTTAAAAGCTTCTGCCGATTATATTATACAATTATTATACAATATATTATAAAATTATATATATACATATTTACTTTGGTTTTAGGATTAGCCACCTGTGGGACGCAACCTTCATCTGCTGAGTGGACAGTTGTGTCACATCCACATCAGCAGTGAGGTTGTTCCACCACACCACCGCTGCGATGGAGAAGGCACGTTGGTGGGTGCTGGAGCGGGCCATTGGCACTTCCAGGAGGGAGGCGTTGCTCAGCACCGTTCTCGTGCTGCGCTCAGACCTCCTCCAGGTAGCCCTCAGGTCCGTCAGGTGGGGCACTAGGCCCACTTGTGCCTTGTGTAGCACCGTCAGGGCAGCGACGCGGCGACGGTGCTCCAGGCTATTCAGCTGGTTCGTGGCTGGTCTTGCCCTTCCTTCGTGTGGGTGTTGTTGTTGTTGTTGTTGTCGCTGTGTCTCCCACTGGCTCGGTCGGTGGTGCTGGGTGCCGTTGATGAGGCGTTCAGCCCTCCTCTGCACCTTGTCTAGCAGGTTGAGGTGGCAGCGGGCGCTGGCCATCCAGGTGAGCGGTGCATACTCCATCACTGGACGGACTTGTGCCTTATAGAGGGTGTTCAGGCCTTCAGCATCGAGGAGGTTCTTCATGCGGCGCAGGAGGTTCACCTTCTGGGAGGCATTTTGCGCCACCCTTTCAAGGTGACGGTCAAACCGCAGCTGGGAGTCCACCTCCAAGCCCAGGATTTCGACGCTGGACTGCAGAGGGATGGTGTCATTCCCGAATCTCAGTCTGCCGTGGAGTTGCCTCGCGTCCTCCCGAGAACGTGATATTACCATGGCCTGGGTTTTGTCAGGGGCAAACCTGACTTGCCACCTCTTTCCCCAGGCCATTATGTCTGCCAACTGTCTGTTGACGGACTCTATCACGTCCTGGGCTTCCTCCCTCTTGTATGTTCTGGAGAGGGTGCAGTCGTCGGCGTAAGCGCTTGCTGCCGGGATGGTTTGCAGGAGGTCGTTAAAGTATATGTTCCACAGAATAGGTCCAAGGACGGACCCCTGTGGAACGGAGGCCTCCACCGGGAAGCTGGTCGAGGTGCTTCCGTTGACTGCTAAGTGGAGGCTCCTGCCTAACAGGTAGTTTGAGAGCAGGCGCAGCAGGTCCCCCGTGATGCCTAGTTGCTGTAGCTTCGCCGTCAGACCGCGGTGCCAAACGGAGTCGAACGCGCCAGCTATATCCAGGGCAATCACGAGAGAGGGGTGGCCGTCATCAAGGGCGTCATGCCAGGACTTTGAGAGGAGAAGGAGGAGGTCTCTCTCTCTCTCATTTGTCTACCCGGAGTCATTATCGCCAGTTCATTTCCCATGTGAGAGAGAGAGAGGGAGAGGGAGTGGGAGAGGGAGAGGGGAGGGGCTGTTTGGAAGGGGGATAGCTAAGGAGGGGAATAGAAAACGGTGACAGGGGGAGCGAGGAATGGAAGGAAAACGGGAAACGGGATAACGTACTGAAGAAAACGAGGATGAAAATGGTGAAAGATAGAGAAGGGAGTGCCGGGAAAGTAGACGAGAGGTAGAATGGATTGGCAGGTGTGCAGAAATGGAAAGAGATACCAGACAAGGGAGTGAAGATGGTGGGATAGGAAGGGAGGGTGTAGGCGAAAGAGATAGAACGGAATGAGAGGAAATTAGAAAAAAGTAGAATTGTTTGGCAGGTTTAATTTTTTACAGCAAAGGAGACAGCTCAAGGGCACACAAAAAAAGGAAACAATAATAAAAAAAAGCCCGCTACTCGCTGCTCCTAAAAAAAAAAGAATAAATAGTAAAGAATAAATAGTATAAATAGTAGTAGAAATAGTAGAATAAAAAGAATAAATAGTAAGAAAGCAAAGAAAAGAGTGAAGATAGTGGTTAGGAAAGGATAAGGGGTATTAGAGAAAAAATAAAAACGGAAAAAATAAGAAAATAGAAAGGAGGTAGAATGAACTGACAGACGTGGTAGAAATAGAAAGAGTAGACAGAGCACTGAAGATGGCAGGGTAGGAAGGAATGGGTGTAGGTAAAAAGGGTTTGATAGGAGAGTGAGAAAGGGAAAAAGTTGACAGGGGTGGTAGAAAAGGGAAAAAGTTGACAGGGGTGGTAGAAAAGGGAAAAAGTTGACAGGGTGGTAGAAAAGGGAAAAAGTTGACAGGGGTGGTAGAAAAGGGAAAAAGTTGACAGGGTGGTAGAAAAGGGAAAAAGTTGACAGGGTGGTAGAAAAGGGAAAAAGTTGACAGGGTGGTAGAAAAGGGAAAAAGTTGACAGGGTGGTAGAAAAGGGAAAAAGTTGACAGGGTGGTAGAAAAGGGAAAAAGTTGACAGGGTGGTAGAAAAGGGAAAAAGTTGACAGGGGTGGTAGAAAACGTTGACAGGGGTGGTAGAAAAGGGAAAAAGTTGACAGGGTGGTAGAAAAGGGAAAAAGTTGACAGGGGTGGTAGAAAAGGGAAAAAGTTGACAGGGGTGGTAGAAAAGGGAAAAAGTTGACAGGGGTGGTAGAAAAGGGAAAAAGTTGACAGGGTGGTAGAAAAGGGAAAAAGTTGACAGGGTGGTAGAAAAGGGAAAAAGTTGACAGGGTGGTAGAAAAGGGAAAAAGTTGACAGGGGTGGTAGAAAAGGGAAAAAGTTGACAGGGTGGTAGAAAAGGGAAAAAGTTGACAGGGGTGGTAGAAAAGGGAAAAAGTTGACAGGGTGGTAGAAAAGGGAAAAAGTTGACAGGGTGGTAGAAAAGGGAAAAAGTTGACAGGGTGGTAGAAAAGGGAAAAAGTTGACAGGGGTGGTAGATGTGGTAAGCAATGACGGGGTAACAGGAGATGGACTTTATTTATTTATTTATTTATTTTACAGCATAGGAGGCAGCTCATAGGCACACACACAAAAAAATAAACAATAATGAAAAAAAGCCGGCTACTTGCTGCTCCTAAAAAGATTACAGAGTCGCCAAAAGAGAGGTCGATTCCTGATGACTACAAGAATTGGCAGGGTAGGCAAAGGAATAGGGCAAGGAGATAGAAGGGCAGGGGTGAAAATTGGTACCAGGGATAAATGGGAAACGAATAGAGTGCATTAGCTAAAAGAAATAAGAACATATAACCAAGAGTGCTAGAGGCGGTAGGGATATGTAAACGTTGGGTCGTATTACAAGACAAATCGCCTCCCAAGAACACATATTTGACAAGGCTTTCGTAGGAGTTGTGGGCATTTCCGGGGGTAGTTTTATGACCCTGGTGGTAGTGTGACCCTTCTTCTGTACCGTGAACCTGAAGAAACACTCATTGGACCCCGACTGACCCCCTCTTTGACCTTTAGAAATGGCTGATGTAAGAAGCGAGAGTGTCTTAGAATACCAACCCTATACTCCTGGAAACTTAACCCCACATAACCTCACCAGTATACTCCTGGAAACTTAACCCCACATAACCTCACCATTATACTCCTGGAAACCTAACCCCATATAACCTCACCAATATACTCCTGGAAACCTAACCCCACATAACCTCACCAATATACTCCTGGAAACATAACCCCATATAACCTCACCATTATACTCCTGGAAACTTAACCCCACATAACCTCACCATTAAACTCTTGGAAACATAACCCCATATAACCTCACCATTATACTCCTGGAAACTTAACCCCACATAACCTCACCAATATACTCCTGGAAACCTAACCCCACATAACCTCACCAATATACTCCTGGAAACATAACCCCATATAACCTCACCATTATACTCCTGGAAACTTAACCCCACATAACCTCACCATTAAACTCTTGGAAACATAACCCCATATAACCTCACCATTATACTCCTGGAAACATAACCCCATATAACCTCACCAATATACTCCTGGAAACCTAACCCCACATAACCTCACCATTATACTCCTGGAAACCTAACCCCATATAACCTCACCACTATACTCCTGGAAACCTAACCCCACATAACCTCACCATTATACTCCTGGAAACCTAACCCCATATAACCTCACCATTATACTCCTGGAAACCTAACCCCATATAACCTCACCATTATACTCCTGGAAACCTAACCCCACATAACCTCACCATTACACTCCTGGAAACTTAACCCCACATAACCTCACCATTATACTCCTGGAAACTTAACCCCACATAACCTCACCATTACACTCCTGGAAACCTAACCCCATATAACCTCACCATTATACTCCTGGAAACCTAACCCCACATAACCTCACCATTATACTCCTGGAAACCTAACCCCATATAACCTCACCATTATACTCCTGGAAACTTAACCCCACATAACCTCACCATTACACTCCTGGAAACCTAACCCCATATAACCTCACCATTATACTCCTGGAAACCTAACCCCACATAACCTCACCATTATACTCCTGGAAACTTAACCCCACATAACCTCACCATTACACTCCTGGAAACCTAACCCCATATAACCTCACCATTATACTCCTGGAAACCTCACCCCATAACCTCACCATTATACTCCTGGAACCCCATATAACCTCACCATTATACTCCTGGAAACTTAACCCCACATAACCTCACCATTACACTCCTGGAAACCTAACCCCATATAACCTCACCATTATACTCCTGGAAACCTAACCCCACATAACCTCACCAATATACTCCTGGAAACCTAACCCCACATAACCTCACCAATATACTCCTGGAAACCTAACCCCACATAACCTCATCAATATACTCCTGGAAACCTAACCCCACATAACCTCACCAATATACTCCTGGAAACCTAACCCCACATAACCTCACCAATATACTCCTGGAAACCTAACCCCACATAACCTCACTATCCAAGAACTTATCGAATCTTTTTTTTAAGGTCTACCACGTTATGTTAAGCCTATTCCACTCATGCATCACTCTATTGGTAAGGGAATTCCTGCCTATGTCTTTTCTCAATATGAATTCATCGAACTTAAAAACATTGCTACGTGCTCTACCTTGCTCTCTTACCGCGAAGACCTTATAATCTAACCTTAACCTAACCTAACCTAACCTAACCTAACCTTACCTAACCTAACCTTAACCTAACCTAACCTAACCTAACCTAACCTAACCTAACCTAACCTAACCTAACCTAACCTAACCTAACCTAACCTAACCTAACCTAACCTAACCTAACCTAACCTAACCTTATTTTCATCACCCTAATCAAATCCCTTCACCAATTCATAAACTCCGAACAAGTCTCCACATCCTTCGCCTTCATAGAGAAAGAAGATTTAGAGAGAGAGAGAGAGAGAGAGAGAGAGAGAGAGAGAGAGAGAGAGAGAGGGTGGTAGTGATGGTGGAGGAAGTAGGAGAGATAGAGCCTTAATGAAGTGCTGGCATGATAGTACATAGTGTGGGGGGGAGGAGGAGGAAGGGGGTACAGGACGAATGGAGGGGAGGGAAGCTGAATGTGGTGGCGTTTGGGGTGAGTTTGGTGATAGCAGTGGTTATGCGGTAGTAGTAGTGGTAGTAGTAGTAGTAGTTTTTTTTTTTTTTACAACAAAGGAGACAGTTCAAGGGCACAAAAAAAAGGACACAATAAAAAAAGCCCGCTACTCGCTGCTCCTAAAAAAAAAAAAAAGAATCACAAGAGGTGGCCGAAAGAGAGGTCAATTTCAGGAGGAGAGGTGTTCAGATAAAAAAAGAAGTAGTAGTAGTAGTAGTAGTAGTAGTAGTAGTAGTAGTAGTAGTAGTAGTAGTAGTTAGAGGGAGTGGGGGCGATTATGTCAGTAGTGATGGGAGAGACGCTTACTCAATATGGTGGAATTTTAGTAGTAGTTATTGTTGTTGTTGTTGATGGTGGTGTGGTGGTAGTCTTAAGTAACGAAGATAAAGGCTTAATAGTGGTAGGTGCCATGGTTTAGATGTTACGATGGTGGGTTGAAACAGCTATAGGGGTTTATCTTGGTAGCAGTGGTTGGTGGTGGTGGAGGTGGTGGAGCTAAGGGTGGGGAATGGTAGGGCGTATTGTAGTAGCAGTGGTGATACGTGGGGAGATGAAGGTGGGAGGGGATCACTGTGCCATTAGTGGTGGGGATTAGTGTATAGGAGGAAGCGAGGTGGATAGATAGTCTTGTCGTGGCAGTAGTAGACAGCGGTAGGGGTGCGGGTGGACGTGATAGTGGTAGGGATCGGGTGGTGGTGGTGGTGTCAGGGGGTGGGGTGAGGGGTGTCAGGGGAGCGTGGGGGGTATCAGTGGGGTAGGGTGATCATTTTCCTTACGAGGTTCCATTATGGGAGAGGAGAAGAGAAGATGCAATTATCACGGGGAAATGCTTCAAGAATATCACCTTCCCGGGGGGGGGGGGGAGAGAGAGAGAGAGAGAGAGAGAGAGAGAGAGAGAGAGAGAGAGAGAGAGAGAGAGAGAGAGAGAGAGAGAGAGAGAGAGAGAGAGAGAGAGATACTGTATAGTGAAGAAAGTTTAGGAGAGAGACAGGGTGCGCATCGGTAGTGAGAGAGAGAGAGAGAGAGAGAGAGAGAGAGAGAGAGAGAGAGAGAGAGAGAGAGAGAGAGAGAGAGAGAGAGAGAGAGAGAGTGGGGTTTATGAGGCAACCCGTCTCCTTAACTACGCCATAAGCTCATTACGAATTGAGGAATTTGTCAAAACACGGCAAAGGTTTGAGTCTTCGCTTTGCCGGGATGGAAGATGCTGGTGTGTGTGTGTGTGTGTGTGTGTGTGTGTGTGTGTGTGTGTGTGTGTGTGTGTGTGTGTGTGTGTGGATAAATGGAAGGGCGTATGTGTATGTCTTGCTGGATTAAGGGTAAGGATGAGAGAACGTGTGTGTGTGTGTGTGTGTGTGTGTGTGTGTGTGTGTGTGTGTGTGTGTACCCTATCTTCGTCTAATCCGTCAAATTTATTACAACATTTTCAAAGCAAGAGTATATCTCAATGAATAAGTTTCCTTTTTCTTATATCCCTTTTTCCCACACTAAATACCTTTCCTTACATTATTTAAACCTCAACTCGCGTGTGTCTTTCCTTATCATATTATTTAAAAGTACTTGTTTTCTTTTCTTCATATTTCACCATTTTCTTCACTATCATCATAACCCTCATCATCCTCTCCGTCTCCCGTTTCCTATTTTCATCGAGCGAGAGAGAGAGGGAGAGGGAGAGAGGGAGAGGGAGGGTGAGGGGAAGGGAAGCATTATAAGGTGTATTTTAACATTCATTTGTGGGCCAGGTGGTTACGGAATAATAAAGGTGGAGGGAGGAGAGGAATGGTGGTGGTGGTGGTGGTGGAAGTGGAGGATTAGGAGGAGGAGGTGGAAGGGGTGTCTAGATTTTAGGAGGAGTAAGTTCAGCTTGGAAATTGTGGCATACGTGTAGTTGTGGTGGAGAAATTGGGTTGTACCTCCACCACCACCTCCACCACCACCACCTCTTCCCGCCGCTGTATCTACCCCTGCCGAGTATATTATTCATGTCCAGAGTGCGTTTGTAACCCAGCCCGGCCGCGTTTGTATGTAAATGGAATAATTAAATGTTATCTATTGCTTGTCCCTTTTATTTTAGTGTCCCCCCCGACCCTCCCCCCCCTTCCCTTAGTGTTCGTCCCCTGTGGCTGTGTGTCTGTCTGTCTGTCTGTCTGTCTGTCCCTTGTGTCGGTTCTGTATAATCTGTTTCTGTGTTTCTCTGTTTTGTATCCGTCTGTCTCATTCTATATATCTGTCTGTCTATCGGTCTGTCTGTGTCTGTTTGTCTGTCTGTTTGTCTGTCCCCTCTGTGTCGGTTTCTGCCTGTCTGTCTGTATTTTTCATTTTCTGTATCTGTCTGTCTCTTTCTGTCTGTCTGTCTGTTTGTTTGTTTGTCTGTCTGTCTATCTATATGTCTGTCTGTCTGTCTGTCTGTCTCATTGCTATTATATCCATTACTACCAAAACCATTATTCAACAACTATTACGACAACCATTACTATTACTTATAAACACACACACACACACACACACACACACACACACACACACGCACAGTTACTTACCTACAAGGGTGAGTTATGACCGTGAAATTGAATTACTTAACAAAATAATAATAATTTATGGAACGCTGATTATAATTCCCTTTTTCCCAGGCAGAGGCGAGGGTGAGGGCGATAAAGTTTGGAGAGAGAGAGAGAGAGAGAGAGAGAGAGAGAGAGAGAGAGAGAGAGAGAGAGAGAGAGAATTTTGTATATGATGAAAGTTTGTAGTTAGGAAACATTAAATAAAGATAAAAACGAATTAGCAATAGCGTTGATTTTCTCTCTTTCTCTCTCTCTCTCTCTCTCTCTCTCTCTCTCATTCCACCTTCAAATAGACATACTCTTGAATATATTGACTAGTAATGAGCCGTGAGAGAGAGAGAGAGAGAGAGAGAGAGAGAGAGAGAGAGAGAGAGAGAGAGAGAGAGAGAGAGAGAGAGAGAGAGAGAGAGAGAGAGAGAGAACATAATATATAAACCAGAGAACGGGAGGAGAAGAAAGAAAAGGAGGAGAAAGAGGAAGAGAAAGAGGAAGAGGAGGAGGAAGAAAAGGAAGAAGAAGAAGAGAAAGAGGAGGAGGAGGAGGAGGAGGTTCATGAGAAAGTTTTGGACGTGGAGGTTTTCGTGTGTGGTCGGAAGGGTAAAAAAAAGCAGAGTTGAGGGGCAGAGAGGAGCTGAAGGAGGAGGAGGAGGAGGAGGAGGAGGAGGAGGAGGAGGAAAACTCATCTTATTACCTTTCCTCCGCCTACTTCCCCTCCGAATCTTCCTCCGTGGCCATCCTACCAACGATATTAAAATTTTCCTCCTCCTCCTCCTCCGCCTCCTCCTCCCTTTTCATATTCATTTTTTAATTTTTTTTTTGTTTTTTTTTTAGTTTTCAATGTCCTTCGCTTCTCTTTGTTATGGTGACGGCAATGAATAGATCTCTCTCTCTCTCTCTCTCTCTCTCTCTCTCTCTCTCTCTCTCTCTCTCTCTCTCTCTCTCTCTCTCTCTCTCTCTCTCTGCAACCCCTTCTCATGTTTTTCTTTCTTTCTTTCCCTTTCTTACATCATTCCACTCACTGATCCACTCATCCACTCATTTATCCATCAGCCAATCACTCTCTCCCTCTCTCTCTCTCTCCCTCCCTTCCCCTCCCCTCAATCTATCTATCCGTCTATCTCTTCATCCACCTCCTCATCCCCTTCATCATCCATTTTCTTGCCTTCCTTTCCTTCCTATTAACTCCTTTCTCCCTTTTTTCTTCACCTTTCTCACTGTTCGCCTATTTTCTCTTCATTAGATTCACCCCTTCTCCTCCTTCCACCTTCCTTTACTCTTCTCTCCACCTGGTTTACTCATTATCCTCCTTTCTCCCTTCACTTCTCTCTCTCTACCATCCCATCCCATCATCCGTAGCTTACCTCCAATTCACTTCCCTCATCCATCAATCCGTCTATTTATATTCTTTTTTTCTGTCGCTTTTTCCTCTTCTTCCTCTTGTCCTCTCTTCCCCTTTTCCTCCCTCTCCTCTTCCCCTTCCATTTCATTTTCTCATTCGTAACTTACCTTCATTTCCCTTCCCTCATCTATCACTGTCTATTTCTATTCTCCTTCCTGTCTCTCTTCCTCCTAATCTTATTCCCCTTTCTTCCTCCTCTCCTTCCATCCCTTCTTCCTCCCCTCCTCTTCCCCTTCCTTCCCATCCCTCCATTTCTGACTCAGCTCTATTTTACCTCACTATCTGTCAATCTGTCTATTTTTTCTCTCCCTCCTGTCTCTTCCTTCTCCTCCTGTCCTCTCTTCTCCCTCCATCTCCCTCCATCTATTCCTCCATTCGTTTCCATCTGTTCCACCCTCTCCCTCTCCTATCTATTTCTCCCTCCTCCTTCCATTTTTTTCCTCCCTCCCTTTTCATCTATTCCTCCCTTCTGTCCCTTCCCTCTCCTCCCTCCTGTCTACTCCTCCATCTCTCCCTCCCCTTCTTTCTATTCCTTCCTCTCTCCCTCCTCTTCCATCTATTCTCCCTCCTGTCTCCTCCATCTCTCACTCCCCCTTCCTTCTGTCCCTCCCTCTCTCCCTCCTCTTCCATCTATTCTCCCTCCTGTCTCCCTGTCCCCTCCCTCTTGTCCTCTCCTCCCTCCCTCCATCTATTCCCTAGTAAGTAATATTTCCTCACTGTTCCTCCATTTCCCGTTCCAAACATCATTCTCTCTCCCTCTCCTCCTCCACTTCCCCTCCCCTTCCTCCCTCCCTCTCTATTCCCTCTTGTCCCTCTTCTTCTTCCTGTTTTCCCTCCAGGCCCATCCGTCCTTCCCTCCCTGACATCCAAGAGACCCAAGTTTCCCTCTTTCCTCCCGGAGAGAAGAAAAAATAGCATCGTTTCCCATGAGTAAGAATGTTTTGCTTACGAATGAGGAAGAGAAAACGAGGGGAAAGGAAAATGGATAAGAAGTGTGTTGAAAAAGGAAGGAAGCAGAAGAATATAAGGGAGAGAAAGTAAGGGAAAAGAGGAACAGAAAGCGAAGGAAAGGAGAAAGATAAGGAATTGGAGGAAAAGATGAAAAGGAGAGAAAGTAAGGGAAAAGAGAATGATGTAAAAAGAGGAAGAGATAACGAGGGAAAAGGGGAAAGAAAAGCTGCTGGGAATGGAAGGAAAAGAAGAAATGGAAGAAGAGAAAGATGGGAAAAAGAAGGAGGATAAAAAACGTGTTGGGAAATGAAGGAAACAAGAAAAGAAGGAAGAGAAAGTAAGGGAAAAGAGAATGATGTAAAAAGAGGAAGAGATAGCGAGGGAAAGGGGGAAAGAAAAGCTGCTGGGAAGAGGAAGAAAAAGAAGAAGTGGAGGAAGAGAAAACGTGGGAAAAAAAGGAGGATAAAAAACGTGTTGGGAAATGAAGGAAACAAGAAGAGAAGGAAGAGAAAGTAAGGGAAAATAGAATGATGTAAAAAGAGGATGATAAAGCGAGGGAAAAGAGGACAGAAAAGGTGCTGGGAAGGGGAAGAAAAGAAGAAAAATAGGAATAAAATTAAGGAAACAAGAAAACAAGGAGCGATGGACAAAGATAGATGTAAAAGCTCTTGGTAAATGTAGAAGAAGAGGAAAAGAAAAGAGAAAACGAGGAAAAAAGGAGGATAAGGAATGTGTTGGGAAATGGAGGAAAAGAAGAAAATAAGGGAGAGAAACCGAGGAAAAAGAGAAGGATAAGAAAAAATGCAAGGAAATGGAAGAACAAGACGAAAATGAGATAGAGAGAATGAGGGAAAAGAGAACTGGGAAATGAAAGAAGAGGAGAGAAATTAGAAAAAAAGAGGAAAAGAGGAGCAGAGAAGTAAGAGGAAAAGAAGAGCGGAGAAGTAAGGATGGAGGAGAATTATTTGGTGTAGACGAAGCTGTGTTGAGAAGGAGAAAAAAAAAACGAGGAAGGAAAGAATAAAAAATATCAGTGAAAAGAAGTTCGACGGTGAATATAACGAGTTTGAAAGAGAAAGAAAAATACTGATAAAATTGGATAACGCGATGAAAACTTGAAACCAAAGAAAAAAATATTATTAGACTAAGGAAGACTCGAAGGGAAAGGAAAAATGCTGATGGAAAGAAAAGTGAATGGATATCAAGCAGATTTTAAAATTGATGGAAAATTGAGAGAGAGAGGATGAAGAAAAGAAGAACGAAGGGAAAGATGGTGGTGAGGAGAGGGAAATATGATGACGCAGGAAAGAAAGGGGAAAACAACATGAACAAGACACTGAGACATGAAAAAAAAGACTCGATATTAATGAACGAAAAATAAGAGGATGCAAAGTCAGGAAGAAAATGAATCGGAAAGGAGAGAAAAATCGCCGATGAGAAAGATTACCGAAAATATTACCAGGATGAAAAAAAAAGGTTACTAATGAATGAAAGACGGAAGGAAGAAAAACTGCTGATGAGGCGCGAAGTTAAGACGAGGCGGAGAAGACGTAAGGGAAATATACTTGGAATAAAAAAAAGGAAAATATGCTAATGACGAAAGAGAAAGAGATAGTTACTGATAAAAAAAAAAGCAGTTAATGAGGAAAGACTCTGAGAACACGTAAGGGAAATACAGTTACTGATAAAAAAAAGGAAAATATGCTGATGAAGAAAGAGAGAAGAGATAGTTACTGATAAAAAAAAAAAGAGAAAAACAGTTAATGAGGAAAGACTCCGAGAAGACGTAAAGGAAATGTAGTTACGGATAAAAATAAAAGGAAATTATACTGATGAAGAAAGAGATGAGAAAAAATAGTTGCGAATATGAAAAAAAATAAATGAGAGAAGTAAGAAGAGGAAAAGAAGAGCAGAGAAGTAAGAAGAGGAAAAGAAGAGGAGAGAAGTAAGAAGAAGAGGAAAAAAGAAGCAGAGAAGTAAAAAAAAGTTAAAGAAGAGGAGAGAAGCAAGAAGAAGAGGAAAAGAAGAGCAGAGAAGTAAGAAGAGGAAAAGAAGAGCAGAGAAGTAAGAAGAGGAAAAGAGAAGCAAGAAGAAAAAGAGGAAAAGAAGAGGAGAGAAGCAAGAAGAAGAAGAAGAAAAGAAGAGCAGAAAAGTAAGAAGAGGAGAGAAGCAAGAAGAAAAGAGGAAAAGAAGAGCAGAGAAGTAAGAAGAGGAAAAGAAGAGGAGAGAAGCAAGAAGAAAAGAGGAAAAGAAGAACAGAGAAGCAAGAAGAGGAAAAGAAGAGCAGAGAAGAATAAGACGTAGGGGAATAGTTTTACGAATATGAAGAAGAGAAAATGTGCTGATAAAGAGAGAGATGAAAAGAGATTGATGCAAATAGTTATGAATAAAAATAAAACGAGAGAAGAAACTAATGAGAAAGAGTATGAGAAAACGGAAGTGAGGAAATATAGTTACGTAGGAATAAAAAAAAAAATATATATATGCTAACGAAGAATGACATGACAAGAGATAGTTACAAATATGACTGCGAATAGAAAATAAAAAGAGAGAAGAAACTAACGAGGAAAGGCTAAGAGAGGACGTAAGAGAAATATATTTAGGAATATATAAAAAAAAAAGACTATGCTAAGAGATGTGTTAAGCATATATTTAAGAATGCAAAAAATTAAAGGATGACAATGAGGAGAGAAGTACATAAAAACACGTAGGAAAAAATGTAGCTATGAATAAAAACAGAAAAAAAGATACCAGTGAAGGAAAAGATTAGACATGTTAAGCAGATATTTACGAATGGAGAAACAGAAAAAAATGTTGTCTGAAGAAGGAGGTCAGATGAGAGAGTTACAAATATACGTAGGAAAAAATATAGCTATGAATAAAAACAGAGAAAAAGATACCAGTGAAGGAAAATATTAGACATGTTAAGCAGATATTTACGAATGGAGAAACAGAAAAGCTGTTAAACGAAGAAGGAGGTGAGATGAGAGAGTTACAAATATACGTAGGAAAAAATGTAGCTATGAATAAAAACAGAAAAAGATACCAGTGAAGGAAAAGATTAGACATGTTAAGCAGATATTTACGAATGAAGAAATAGAAAAGATGTTAAATGAAAAAGGAGGTGAGGAGAGAGTTACAAATATACGTAGGAAAAATGTTGCTACGAATAAAAACAGAGAAAAATATACTAGTGAAGGAAAAGATTAGACATGTTAAGAAGATATTTACGAATGGAGAAATAGAAAAGATGGTGAATGAAGAATGAGGTGAGAGGAGAGAGTTATAAATATACGTAGGAAAAAATGTACCTTGGATAAAAACAGAAAAAAAATACTAGTGAAAAAAAAAGATGAGACACGTTAAGCAGATATTTACGAATGGAGAAATAGAAAAGATGATGAATGAAGAAGGAGGTGAGATGAGAGAGTTACAAATATACGTAGGAAAAAATATAGCTACGGATAAAAACAGAAAAAGATACCAGTGAAGGAAAAGATTAGACACGTTAAGCTGATATTTACGAATGGAGAAACAGAAAAGATGTTAAATGAAGAAGGAGGTGAGATGAGAGAGTTACAAATATACGTAGGGAAAATATAGCTATGAATAAAAACAGAAAAAAAAATACTAGTGAAGGAAAAGATGATACGTATTAAGCAGATATTTACGAATGGAGAAATAGAAAAGCTGTTAAACGAAGAAGGAGGTGAGATGAGAGAGTTATAAATATACGTAGGAAAAAATGTACCTATGAATAAAAACAGAGAAAATATACCAGTGAAGGAAAATATTAGACACGTTAAGCTGATATTTACGAATGAAGAAACAGAAAAGATGTTAAACGAAGAAGGGGAGAATTACAAATAGATTCACGTAGAAAAAAGTAAGAAGAAGAAGAGGAAAAGAAAGAAAAGAAAGAAAGAAAAGAAGAAATGTGCTTGTGAAGGAAGACGTGAGAGAAGATAGTTAGATATACAGTTACGAAGAAGAATGAGAGAAAAAGATGTTGATGAAGAAAATAGTGAGAAAGTTATGAATGAAAAAAGGAGAAAAGATATTAATGAAGAAAAGCGATAGTTGAAAAAATATAGTTACGAATCAGAAAAAAAACAGAAAATACTGATGAATGAAAAAACTCGTGTAAAGAGATAGAAATAATATAAATAAAAAATGATGAAAATAACATGGAAGTAACAAAACGATAAAATATAAATAAAAAGAGAAATAAAAGAGAAGAGACAATATTCCAATGAACGTGAAATGACAATGAAAACTCTCACCGGAAAAAGAATAGGAAGGATTATAATCATTAAGAAATATCGAAAACAGATTCCAATATTTTTTTTCCTTAACCTTCCTTTCTTCTCTTCATCAATATCTTCAGCTTCTCTTCACCAACCTTCTCTTCCCACTTATCTCTCCTTCTCTTCATTCACCTTCTCTTCTATTCACCTTATTTATCTTCCCTTACCTTCTTTTCTTCTCTTCATCAATATCTTCAGCCTCTCTTCACAAACTTTCTCTTCTCACTTATCTCTCCTCTTCATTCACCTTCTCTTCTATTCACCTTATTTATCTTCCCTTACCTTCTTTTCTTCTCTTCATCAATATCTTCAGCTTCTCTTCACAAACTTTCTCTTCTCACTTATCTCTCCTTCTCTTCATTCACCTCTTCTGTTTACCTTATTTCTCTTCCCTTACCTTCTTTTCTACTCTTCATCAATATCTTCAGCCTCTCTTCACAAACCTTCTCTTCTCACTGATCTCTCCTTCTCTTCATTCACCTTCTCTTCTATTCACCTTATTTATCTTCCCTTACCTTCTTTTCTTCTCTTCATCAATATCTTCAGCTTCTCTTCACCAACCTTCTCTTCTCACTTATCTCTCCTTCTCTTCATTCACCTCCTCTTCTGTTTACCTTATTTCTCTTCCTTAACCTTCCTTTCTACTCTTCATCAATATCTTCAGCTTCTCTTCACAAACTTTCTCTTCTCACTTATCTCTCCTTCTCTTCATTCACCTCCTGTTCTATTCACCTTCTCTTCTTTTCTTCTCTTCATCAATATCTTCAGCCTCTCTTATCTAATATTCTCTTCTCACTAATCTCTCCTTCTCTTCACTCATCTCTTCGTCTTCTATTCGCCTCACCACAAAAAGAAGAAAGAAACGAGAGATGGTGATGATGGTGGTGGTGACGGTAATAGTGGTGGTGAAGAGGAAGGGGAGGAGGAGGAGGAGGAGCAGGAGGAGGAGGGTAAAGTAGGAAAGGCAATGGAAGGGAGGAGGCACTTTAATGGGTGGAGAAGGGAGGGAGGAGGGAGTCGAGAGGGGAAGGAAAGAAGAGAAGGAAAGAAGGGAAGTATTTTGTCTCGCTAATAAATAAAAAAAGGGGGGGAGTAGGTTGACGGAAGAAATGTTTTAATAAGGAATTTTTTTTAGTGTCTAGGGGTAAAATATTCAAGCATTTTTTTTACTCATCACCCCTACTTATAAAAAAGAACCCCGCCCCTAAAAATGCCCCCCCTAAAAAATGCCCCCCCCTAAAAAATGCCCACCCCCCCTAAAAAATGCGCACCCCCTAAAAAATGCCCTCCCCCCCTAAAAAATGCCCCCCCCCCCTAAAAAATGCCCACCCCCTAAAAAAACTATCAGTAGTGACCATAAAAAATCTCAGTCAGTCGGGTAGTCAGTCAGTCAGTTAACTTGATTATTAGTCATATTGTCAGTTAATCAGTCAGTCAGGTAGTCAGTTAGTCTTTCAGAGTGTGTGTGTGTGTGTGTGTGTGAGAGAGAGAGAGAGAGAGAGAGAGAGAGAGAGAGAGAGAGAGAGAGAGAGAGAGAGAGAGAGAGGCGCTGCTTAATAGAGAAATAGATTAATTGACCGGATATTTGTCTCTCCCTCTCGCTCCAGGCTGGGAAATGAAAGAATGCTGGACTGAATTACTCTCTCTCTCTCTCTCTCGTTTTTTTTTTCCTCTGTACCTTTCATTCACCTGAGTTCCTAATGCCTCGGAAACGGACTAAATGATAATATAATTGCTTTTAATTGTCGTGTGGTGGTGGTGGTGGAGGTGGAGGTGGGGGTGGACTTGATAGAAAGGGAGTGGTGGAGTTATAGGGGATGGAGGAAGGAGTGGAGGAGAAGAGGCATGGGTGGTGGTGATGGAGGAGGAGAATTAGAGGGAAGAGGAAGAGAAGGAGGAGGAGGAGGAGGAGGAGGAGAGGTATATTGTTATCGTGGTGGTGATTGTAGTAGTAGTGGTGATGGTGTTAGTGGTGGTGATGGTGATAGTTGTGGTGAATGGGAAGAGGAGAAAGAATAGGAAGATGGTAGAATAGGAAAGATAATAGAAGGGAGGAAGCACTTTAATGGGTAGAAGAGTGAGGAGGAGGAGGAGGAGGAGGGGAGGCGAGGGGGGAAGGAAGGAAGGGCAGGCAGAGAGTGAGGAGGAGGAGGAGGAGGAGGAGGAGGAGGAGGAGGAGGAGGAGGAGGAGGAGGAGGGGAAGGAAGGAAGGAAGGGCAGGCAAAGAGTGAGGAGGAGGAGGAGGAGGAGGAGGAGGAGGAGGGAAAGGAAGGAAGGAAGGAAGGGGCAGGCAGAGAGTGAGGAGGAGGAGGGGAAGGGGAGGCGAGAGGGCAAGGAAGGGCAGGCAGGCAGGCAGAGAGTGAGGAGGGGGAGGAGGGAGGCGGGGAGGCGAGAGGGCAAGGAAGGGCAGGCAGGCAGGCAGAGAGTGAGGAGGGGGAGGAGGGAGGGGGAGGCGAGAGGGCAAGGAAGGGCAGGCAGGCAGGCAGAGAGGGAGGAGGGAGGAGGGAGGCGGGGAGGCGAGAGGGCAAGGAAGGGCAGGCAGGCAGAGAGTGAGGAGGGGAGGAGGGAGGTGGGGAGGCGAGAGGGCAAGGAAGGGCAGGCAGGCAGGCAGAGAGGAGGAGGGGAGGAGGGGACAGGGAGGCGAGAGGGCAAGGAAGGGCAGGCAGGCAGGCAGAGAGTGAGGAGGGGAGGAGAGAGGCGGGGAGGCGAGAGGGCAAGGAAGGGCAGGCAGGCAGGCAGAGAGTGAGGAGGGGAGGAGGGAGGCGGGGAGGCGAGAGGGCAGGGAAGGCAGGCAGGCAGAGAGTGAGGAGGGGAGGAGGGAGGCGGGGAGGCGAGAGGGCAAGGAAGGGCAGGCAGGCAGGCAGAGAGGAGAGGGAGGGGAGGGAGGGGGAGGCGAGAGGGCAAGGAAGGGCAGGCAGGCAGGCAGAGAGGAGGAGGGAGGAGGGAGGCGGGGAGGCGAGAGGCAAGGAAGGGCAGGCAGAGAGTGAGGAGGAGGGGAGGAGGGAGGTGGGGAGGCGAGAGGGCAAGGGAGGGCAGGCAGGCAGAGAGTGAGGGAGGGGAGGGAGGGGGAGGCGAGAGGGCAAGGAAGGGCAGGCAGGCAGAGAGGAGGAGGGGAGGAGGGAGGTGGGAGGGCAGGGAAGGGCAGGCAGGCAGGCAGAGAGTGAGGAGGGGAGGAGGGAGGCGGGAGGCGAGAGGGCAAGGAAGGGCAGGCAGGCAGAGGAGGGGGGAGGAGGGAGGTGGGAGGAGAGGCAAGGAAGGGCAGGCAGGCAGAGAGGAGGAGGGGAGGAGGAGGGGAGGAGAGGAGAGGGCAAGGAAGGGCAGGCAGAGAGTGAGGGGGGAGGAGGGAGGCGGGAGAGGGCAGGAAGGCAGGCAGGCAGGCAGAGAGTGAGGAGGGGAGGAGGGAGGCGGGGAGGCGAGAGGGCAAGGAAGGCAGGCAGGCAGGCAGAGAGTGAGGAGGGGGAGGAGGGAGGCGGGGAGGAGAGGGCAAGGAAGGGCAGGCAGGCAGGCAGAGAGTGAGGAGGGAGGCAGGGCGGCGGGGAGGCGAGAGGGCAAGGAAGGGCAGGCCGGCAGGCAGAGAGAGGAGGGGAGGAGGGAGGAGGGGAGGCGAGAGGGCAAGGAAGGGCAGGCAGGCAGGCAGAGAGGAGGAGGGGGAGGAGGGAGGCGGGGAGGCGAGAGGGCAAGGAAGGGCAGGCAGGCAGGCAGGCAGAGAGTGAGGAGGGGAGGAGGAGGGGAGGCGAGAGGGCAAGGAAGGCAGGCAGGCAGGCAGAGAGTGAGAAGGGGAGGAGGGAGCGGGGAAGCGAGAGGGCAAGGAAGGGCAGGCAGGCAGGCAGAGAGTGAGGAGGGGGAGGAGGGAGGCCGGCAGGAGAGAGGGCAAGGACGGGCAGGCAGGCAGAGAGTGAGGAGGGGGAGGAGGGAGGCGGGGAGGCGAGAGGGCAAGGAAGGGCAGGCAGGCAGGCAGAGAGTGAGGAGGGGGAGGAGGGAGGCGGGGAGGCGAGAGGGCAAGGAAGGGCAGGCAGGCAGGCAGAGAGTGAGGAGGGGGAGAGGGAGGCGGGGAGGCGAGAGGGCAAGGAAGGGCAGGCAGGCAGGCAGAGAGTGAGGAGGGGGAGGAGGGAGGCGGGGAGGCGAGAGGGCAAGGAAGGGCAGGCAGGCAGGCTAGCTAAATAAAGGGGATATATAATGGTAAGTGTTATCAACGTTCATCCGGCTACATTAGGTCTCGAGTAATTAATAACAGACCAACAGGAACACGGCATAGGAAATTGTTTAAACGCCTCGGATCGCAGTACTCTCTAAGTGATTATTTTACTTTTATGCGAGTTACTCCAATATTCAGATCAAGCGGATGGGATATATATATTTACTTGATTTTATTTTTTTTTTTTTTTTTTTTTACGTTTTTTAAGATTGCGCCGGTAGGCATCTTCCCGGTGGGGCCTGATGGTCGGCCCAAGGCTTCTTCCAGGTGGGGCCTGATGGTCGGCCCAGCCCGTTCTGGCGCAGGCGAGTGTTTATAGTGGCGCCATCATTGTTGATGTACGTGTGATTTTAATATTCAATCTAAGCTAAAATGTGTATTGATTTTTTTTTTCTGTTCCTTCCCTCTCCACCTTCCTGTTTCTATTTCCTTCCCTTTCTTTCATTCATTTTCCTTTCATTCCTTTTCCTATAATTACTTTTTCTATTCCTTCCTTTTCCTACTTTCTTCCCTTCCTTTCATTCCTTTTTCTGTTCTTTCCTTTTCCTACTTTCTTCCCTTCCTTTCATTCCTTTTTCTGTTCCTTCCTTTTCCTACTTCCTTCCCTTCCTTTCATTCCTTTTCCTTTCATTCCTTTTTATGTTCCTTCCTTTTCCTACTTCCTTCCTTTCCTTTCATTCCTTTTCCTTTCATTCCTTTTTATGTTCCTTCCTTTTCCAACTTCCTTCCCTTCCTTTCATTCCTTTTCCTTTAATTCCTTTTTCTGTTCCTTCCTTTTCCTACTTTCTTCCCTTTCTTTCATTCCTTTTCCTTTAATTCCTTTTTCTGTTCCTTCCTTTTCCTAATTCCTTTCCTTCCTTTCATTCCTTTTCCTTTAATTCCTTTTTATGATCCTTCCTTTTCCTACTTTCTTCCCTTCCTCTCATTCCTTTTCCTTTAATTCCTTTTTCTGTTCCTTCCTTTTCCTACTTTCTTCCCTTTCTTTCATTCCTTTTCCTTTCATTCCTTTTCCTTTCATTCCTTTTTCTGTTCCTTCCTTTTCCTATTTCCTTCCATTCCTTTCATTCCTTTTCCTTTCATTCCTTTTTATGTTCCTTCCTTTTCCTACTTCCTTCCATTCCTTTCATTCCTTTTTCTGTTCCTTCCCTCTCCACCTTCCTTTTCCTACTTCCTTCCCTTCCTTTCATTCCATTTCCTTTCATTCCTTTTTCTGTTCCTTCCCTCTCCACCTTCCTTTTCCTATTTCTTCTCCTTTCCTTTCATTCCTTTTCCTGTCTCTCGTATGTGATTTCAATTTTAAACCTAATCAGACAGTCTTTTGTTTTTACTCTTTTGTTTATATGTGACTGATATTAAACCTACGCTTAAGATATTTTTTGTTTTTTGTATATTTGTTTTTATTCTTCTATATTTTGTCATTTCAATATTTAACCTAACTAGAAAGTATTTATTATTTTCTATACGAATGTGACAAACTAGCTAAAGGTATAATTATTTTTTCTTTATTTTCTGTTATATGCTTGTGAATTCAATATTAAGCTTAAATTTATGGTATTTTTGCTTATTTTCTTATATGGGACCTCAATTCTCAACCAAACATAATATACTTTTTTCCTCTTTTTCGTTAACTTTTTTATTCAGAAGCTCCTCATCCTCAGCAAATCTTTACCTAATTCTTCCTCCTCTCATACATTTATTTCATTTCGTAACAGTTTTCGTCTTTCCTGCCTTCCTTCTTTTTTTATGCAAATCGTCGAGTCAGCTTTGATTAATCGAAAAAACAGAACTTCCGAACTATGAAATTGATGCATGAGTAATGAAGGAAAGGCTGCCCACGGAACGGACGGGAGGGATTCTTGCACACACGACGCGAGGGAAAGGAAATAATGAAAAGAGGAAAAGAAATGAGGAAAGGAATACGACGGAGAGAAAAAAAGTAAACAGGAAAAGGAAAAGAGTAGATATAATAGAAGAAAGAAGAAAAGAAGGAAAAAGAGGAGGAGCAAGAGAAGGAGACGGAGAAGGAGAATAAAAAGATGAAAATGAAGAAAAAATAAAAGAAGAAGAAGGAAAAAAGATGAAAAAGTAGAAGAAGAAAAAGAAGAAGAGAAAAACGAGGAAGCAGAAAAAGAAAAAGAGGAAGTAAAAAGAAACAAAAAAGACGAAAAAGGAGCTGAAAGAAGAAAAGAAAAAGAAAAAGAAGAAAAGGAGAGAGAAGGAACTAATATCGAAACAAAATGGATGGAAAGAAAAGTTTGCACGCACAAAATGTAGAAAAAAACAGAGAGAGAGAGAGAGAGAGAGAGAGAGAGAGAGAGAGAGAGAGAGAGAGAGAGAGAGAGAGAGAGAGAGAGAGAGAGAGAGAGGAGTAGTATTAATATATAACAAAATGCAACACTCAATAAAGAAGTTTGACGGAGGTTGAGTGTAATTAACTGAGAGAGAGAGACGCGGCCCCTCAATATTGGACATCGGGGAGGGAAGGGAAGGAAGGGGCGAGGAGCAGGAAGGGAAAGGAAGGGTGGAGGAGAGGGAAGCGAAGGGATAGAAGGGAAAGGAAGGGTGATGGAGTAGGAATGAAGAGAACGAGAAGCAGGGAAAGGAATAAATGTACGAGGTAGAAGGAAAAGGAATGATTTTGGAGGAGAGGGAATGAAGAAAACAATCGTCAGGAAAATGATTTGAAATATAGGAAAGTGGAACAAGGAGAAGGAATGGTGGATGAGAGGGAAATGAACAGAACGTGGGAAGGGTAAGGAAGGAAGGGATGGGAGAAGAAGGAAAAAGGAAGGTTGGATTAGGAATGATGAAAAAAGGAGTCAGGAAAAGGAATGAAAGGAAATAAAAGGAGAACGAAGAAGGAAATAAACAGAATGAGGAAAAGATAAGGAAGGAAGAGAATGAAGGGGCGAGGAGGAAGGAGGAAAGGAAAGATGGAAAGGGAATGAAGAAAAAAGAAGGCAGGAAAAGAGAAATAAAAGGAGAATGAAGAAGGAAATAAACAGGAGGGAAAGATAAGGAAGGAAGAGAAGGAAGGGGCGAGGAGGAAGGAGGGAAAGGAAAAGTGGAGAGGGAATGAAGAGAACGAACCAGAAAAGGGACAGAAGGAGGTGGAAGGAACGGAAAGAGGCAGGAAAAAGGAATGAAGTAAAGTTGAATAAAGGAAAGGAAGGGAGAAATAGAGGAAATGAAGAGAACGAGGAACTGGAAAAGATATAAAATGAAATGGTGGTGGAGGAGAGGGGACGAACAGAAAGAAAATCAGGAAAAAAGAAGGCAGGGAAGGGGAGGAAGGAAAAGAAAGGATGGAGGAGTAAAAATAAAGAAAAAAAAGAGTCAGGAAAAAGGAATGAGAGGAAACAGAAGGAGGATGAAGAAGGATATGAAGAGAATGAAGGAAAGATTGGGACGGGGAGAAATAAGGAAGAGGTAAACTGGAGGAGAGGGAAGGAAGAGAGCGATAGACAGGAAAGGGAATTAAGGAAAACTGAGTTAGGAAAAGGAGTGATGGAGGAGAGGGACTGGGGTAAGAGATTGGCAGAAAGAGGAATAAGAAATAGGGAAAGGAATTAAAGGAGCTGTGGGTAGTACGAATGAAGAGAATAAGAGTCAGGAAAAGTAAAGAAAGAAAGGGAAGAAAGAGTGCATGGAGGAGGAGAGAATAAACAGAGAGAGAGGCGGGTAAAGGGATGAAGGGACGAGGTAGAAGGGAAACGAATGGGGAAGAAGAGAAAGTGAAGGAAATCGAGAGGCAGAAACCACAGAGAAGAGAAGGAACAACGAATGAGGAAAGAAGAGAATGGAAAATAAGAAAGAACAAAGAGAGGCCGGAAAACAAAGTAACAAAATTAAGAAGAGAAATGGAAAGGGACATAGGAAAAAGGGAAATAAAGGAGGGAAACTTGCGTAAAAAGGTAGAGATGAGGAAAGATGAGAATACAGTGTGAATATAATATGAGTAAATGGAGAAAAAAGGAAGTAGATGGATAGAAAAAAAAGTAGATGAAAGGGAATAATGGAGACGAAAAGGGAAGAATGAAATGAAAAGGAGGAAGAGCAAGAAACTAAATAAGAATGGTGGAAGAGTAGGAATGAAGAGAAAAGGAGGCAGGGAAAGGAATGAAAGGAAATAAAAGGAGAACGAGGAAGGAAATGAACAGAATGAAGGAAAGATAAGGAAGGGGCGAGGAGGAAGGAAGGAAAAGAAAGGTGGAGAGAGAATGAAGAGAAAGAGTAAAAAGAGATAGAAGAGTGGGAGAAGCGGGAATTGGAGAAGCAAGAATTAAAAAAGAGAGAAAGAAAAGTTAAACGTGACGTGAAATGGAAGAAAAAAGGAGAGAAGGAGAGAAGCGGAGGAAGGAGAACGCAAATGGAATGGCCTGGGAAGAGAACGGAAGGAGGGAACAGAAGAAGGGGAAAAGAAAGAAAGGAAAAGAAAATTGATACTAAATGATCAAGATGGACAAAAAAAAAAAGAGAAGGAAAGAAAGGAGAATAAAAAAAATATAAGAATGACGTATAGACGGGAAAAAAAAAACGAAAATTAGTTAGGTGAGGGAAGAGATGAGGAGGATGAGGATGAGTAGGAGGAGGAGGAGGAGGAGGAGGAGGATAAATTGGGCCAAGCTTAAACCACCTGTTCCCTCCACCACCACCATCTCTTCCACCCCCACCACCACCATCACCCCCACCACCACCATCTCCACCACCTGCTGTCGCTCTCAGGAATTAGACACTGGCCCTCTCTCTCCCCTCTCTCTCTTTCTTTTTCCTTCACCTCTCCTATTGTTTCTCCCTCCCCCCTCTCTACCCCTTCCCCCCGTCTCCCTCCCTCCCTCCACCCTCCCCCTTTCCAGCAGCTGTGTGTGAGACGCTGTATTGGAAAGACCTAAATGTTTCCGGTTCTGTGAGTTGGTTATTATTTAAAAAGTATTGCTTTTATTACTATTATCATCATTATTATTTGTATTATTGTTTTGGTTACTACTACTACTACTACTACTTTTAAATGCAGTAGAACATCAACAACAAAAGCAGCCCTATTGTATTGATCTTCTTACTATTGTTGATGTTGCTCAGATGTTGATCATAATGAGGTACTTTTCGAGCATCGCCGTCGCCGCTTTTAAAACATCATAACATCGGCTCAGTACCTATAACGAGCATCCTGTCATCTAACGAGCGGGGGATCTCTGTTTGTTGTTCCACTTAAACGGTTCGTCAAGCACATATAGTACAGGCCTTCGATGGTTGGTTTGGTTATTGTATTGTTCCTTTATTCTCAGGGACGCTTTCACAGTCAATTTGCTTGTTTTGATCGTTACCAACGGCGGCGATCGCGCTATAGTATTTCCACGTAAAACTGGCCGATGGGGTAGTGGCGGCTGCGGGGTTAGCCTAGCCCCGCACCTTGCCACACACTCAACACCTCTTGCTTCCTCTGCAGCCGCCACTACCCCATAGGCTAGTTTCACGTGGAAATCTATAGCGTCGATCTCCGCTATTGGTAACGATCAAAACAAACAAAGTGACTGTGAAAGTTGCCCTAAATTACAATATTGATTACAAATACGTTAACAGTCGAGCTCCACATCTGCTTCCGTTTTTCAAGCTGTAAATTCGAAACATGCAACACGTTAATCATGCAGGTGACAATATATGCTCCTTTTTACAGCCTTTTCAGTAGTTGGTGTTTTAATTGCGCAAGATTATTGGATTCTTAAAGTTGAATATCGTCACCCTCATAAAATAATCGCCTAAGTCATTTTTCAGTGATTTCCAGGTTTTTGTTTACATCAATTTTTCATCAAGTGACGCCCATTTTTGTATAGTTGCCTTCGTTATTCAGGGTTTGAGTGTTCTAGAATTGGCCTTTTCATTTCTGCCTAAATCTTAAGTCAAATAAGATAATGGCAGTTCTTTTCTGATTTCCTGTAAAGTAGAAAATAATGACTTAGGCGGTTTGTTTACGAAGGTGACGATATATAATCATGTTTTTCTTATCGTAAAATATTAAAGCATCTATGTTTGTCTTATCTTCTGTAGTAATGATAAGTAAATACGGTAATGATATAGTTAGTTACATATTTACTAATTGAATTATTATTTTTTTCTAGGTAAATGCGAAGTGACATTGTATGTGAGGAGACAACAGCCTCATCGGTAAGTGTGGAGAGAGAGAGAGAGAGAGAGAGAGAGAGAGAGAGAGAGAGAGAGAGAGAGAGAGAGAGAGAGAGAGAGAGAGAGAGAGAGAGAGAGAGAGAGAGAGAGAGAGAGAGAGTATTCCCGTTGTAAATATTTTTTATGTTATTTATATAGTTTTCAAAGTATATATTTCGAACATCTTTTCATGTATTTCCGCGGGCGTTTGTTGATAATATTTGATGTATTTATGTTCGCTTACGATTGACCGTCACGTGACCGGCAAAACGAGGCCGTTAAACCGTTACCTGACCGCTGGCCGAACTTCTCTTGAAAAATTGAGAAAACGAAATAAAGAGATGTGCCGAGGAAATGATTTATTGTGTCGAGGTGAGATAAAAAAGAAAATCCACGGCCGTTGTTACATAGGTACACTGCATAAATACGAATACACTGCGGAAAGAATTAAGAGAGAAATTCTGCATAAAGGATGTTGAAAAGTATTAAGATGTTCCCCGCCACTGCCGCGTAAAACAAACACCCGCCGGTCTGGAGGGACACACACACTGCTGCCACGCTCACCTCCACGCAATAAGTAATTTTCTCGGCACATTTTTTTCATTTTCTCGGCGTTTCAAGACAAATATTTCCTCGACTCAAATCAAACTTTTCCCAAAAAATTTCTCATTTATTCCCAGCATTCTTGTGAGTTTTGACTTTTTTTTTTTTTTCAGCGTCTCAAGGCAAACGTGTTCTTAGTTTTTTTTATATTTTCAAACAAAAAAATAACTTTCTTACCATTTCCAAACAAACATTTCCTACATTATCAAACCTTCCCAGTACTCCTTAAACTTGCATCATCACAGCGAGCACCAGCCAACACAGTGTTACAAACAGAAACGTGGACGTAGAATTTTTAAGTAAATCTGGGACAAGAATCTTTTAATCTGGGCCCATTAATTTGTGGCTTAGACGCGCGAGACGAGAACCAAATGTTTTCAGGGAAACTTTTATTTGTACGCAGCGTTTGTAGCGCATTGGGTAATGTGTTTTGTGCTCAGGCTTGTGTTGCATTTATTGTTTTGTGAAATGTCATTACCATTGTTCCGATTATTATGCTTGCTACTACTACTACTACTACTACTACTACTACTACTACTACTACTACTACTACTACTACTACTACTACTACTACTACTACTACTACTACTACTACTACTACTGTTATTACCACTACTGCTGCTACAATTACTACTACTACTACTACTACTACTACTACTGTTATTACCACTACTGCTGCTACGATTACTACTACTACTACTACTACTACTGCCACTGAAATGCTTCAATCCGCCCTTTTATATCTAAAATAATAAATAATGTGATGTGAAATGGATGGTGTCGCTTTATTATGAGTTATGACCCTCCTCCTCCTCCTCCTCCTCCTCCTCTTCCCTCACCCTCCTCTGTAATGTGCCCGGCGGGTCTCACTGTGATCTATTAGTACGATGTTGCTATAGCCGCCATTATTATGTTATGTTAGCGGTATTTTCCTTGGTATGATATTGGATGGACTCGTGTGATATTGTTTTAAATATATCTTCTTCTTTTTTCTTTACATATTTCTTTTTATTTTTTATTTTTTATTTCTCCTTTTCCTCTCCTAAATAACGCCAATTGCCTGTTCACTATGTATTTTGCCTCCTCACAAAATTAACACGATCACAAGAAATAACGGTCCACGGACTCAAGCAGAACGATGAAATTTAGACGTTGGCAGGATAACTTTTTCTTGAGTGGAGTCATCCGCCACTGGAACAACCTCCCTGAAGAAGCAGTTAGTGCGAAACCGACAAGAGTATCTCATTCATACCTCGAACTGACCGATATTTCATTTTAACTCGAATTGACCTTTACTCTTTTTAACCCCGTACCAGCGATAGGCCAGATTTGTGGCTTTACCATGAACCAGCGACGGGCCAAATTTTTGCCATGATATAAACCCCCCAAATAGATGATGCATAAACTGATCACAAATGCGTTGAAATATATTATGAAATGGTTTGCGTGAGTGATGATTTTTTTCTCATTTTTCTCGCTTAGAGGGACATTAAGAAACATGATCCCCGCAGCTACCGGGTTAAACAAATTGTCCGTTACTATGTTTTCTCAAGAGGAGTAAATTGAACGTCCTCATTTAGCGAGGTATTCAGTTTGTTCTACAGGTTACTGAACTTTCTGACCAATAGATAAAATCACTTAAACAGACGCCTCTCCTCCCGAAATTGACCTCTCTTGACCACTCTTTTGAACTCTAGGGGCAGTGTTTAGCGGGCTTTTTTTCTCATTATTATTTTTCTTCTGCCCTTGAACTGCTTCCTTTACTGTAAAAAAAAATACAAACATGATTTTTTGTTGCCTGCTCCTCCATGTTTCCCTGTTTCCTCCTCCTCCATGTTTCCCTGTTTCCTCCTCCTCCATGTTTCCCTGTTTCCTCCTCCTCCATGTTTCCCTGTTTCCTCCTCCTTCTCTTCCTCCTATTTCTACTATTGTTTCTTTTTTCATTGATGTCATAATATATTTTTCGGTGTTAATTAATTCACTAATGGGTTTTATCTTTATTATTTTTCCTTTCATTCTTATGCACGTTTTGACTAACATGTTATTTTCTGTTGGAGGGAAAGAAGGGAGTGTTTCCTCAGTATAATATTTTCAATTTATTCACCAATTTTTACTTATCCAACCATGTTCGTTTCTCCTCCTTTGTCATGTCAGGTTCGTATCTCGCATGTCACTCGAATCGTTCACTTCCTCTTTCTTCTTTTTTTCCCATGGACGTCCTGCTTTTTCTTTCTGCTCTTCTCTGCTTTGTTGTTCTTGCATGGATGGTCCCTTGTGTGTGTGTGTGTGTGTGTGTGTGTGTGTGTGTGTGTGTGTGTGTGTGTGTGTGTGTGTGTGTGTGACCTGCTTGTTTAGTCTAAATTATCATACCCTTCTCTATTTTCTTTCTCTCCCTCCTTCCTTCCTTCCCTTGCTCCCTCCTTCCTTCCTTCCCTTGCTCCCTCCTTCCTTCCTTCCCTTGCTCCCTCCTTCCTTCCTTCCCTTGCTCCCTCCTTCCTTCCTTCCCTTGCTCCCTCCTTCCTTCCTTCCCTTGCTCTTTCTTCCTTCCCTTGCTTCCTTCTTCCTTCCCTTGCTTCCTTCCTTCACTCTCCTTCACGTTTAGCACTCCTTACCTATTCCATTTTCTCCTTCCCTTCTCTCCTTCCTTCACTCTCCTTCACGCTTAACCCTCCTTACTTATTCACCTCCTTCCCTCTCTTATTCTTTTTTTTCTCCTTCACGCTTAACCCTACTTATACCTCCTTCCTCTCTTCTCTCCTTCCTTCTCCTTCACTCCTTCCTCCTTCCTTCCTTACTTACACGTACCCCTCCTATTTTCTTTCTCTCCTCCTCCTTCCTTCCCTCCTTCACTCTCCTTCACGCTTAACCCTCCTTACCTATTCACTTCCTTCCCTCTCTCCTTCCTTCCTTCACTCTCCTTCACGCTTAACCCTCCTTACTTATTCACCTCCTTCCCTCTCTCCTTCCTTCCTTCACTCTCCTTCACGCTTAACCCTCCCTACTTATTCACCTCCTTCCCTCTCTCCTTCCTTCCTTCACTCTCCTTCACGCTTAACCCTCCTTACCAAATCACTTCCTTCCCTCTCTCCTTCCTTCCTTCACTCTCCTTCCCTCGCTCTCTCTGTCCTTCCTTCTCTCCCTCTCTCTCTCCCTCTTCATCTCCTTTTTCCTCTCTCTCCTCCTCCTCCTCACTTACCTACCTATCCCCCTTCGCCCCTTTCCTCCCTCCCTCCCTCCCTCCCCCCGCGCCCCCTGAGGTAGAAGGGCAGAATAATGATGAGTACAATAGACGGCTGCGGGATTTTCCTTGTCTGAGTTCCCTTCATCGCATGCCCCTTCTTTTCAAGCCCTTTTATTTTTATTTACTCTCCTGTCCTCCCCCTACCCCCTCCACCATCCCTCCTCTTCCCTTCCTCCCTCCTCTTCCTCCCTCCCCATCCCTCCCTCTCCTTCCTCTTCCCTCCCCTTCTCTTCGCTTCCCTTACATTCCCTTCCCCTCCTCTTCCTTCCCATCCCTTATATTCCCCTTCCTTAAAGAAACTTTGTATTCAAGAATAAAGATGTAATATCTACAACAGTTTAGTCAGACCCACTTGGAATATGCGGTACAGTTTTGGTCTCCCCACCATGCAAAGGATATTGCTAAATTAGGTGTTCAGCATCGGGCAACGAAAATGACTCCTTCCTTGCGCAACAAATCCTACGAAGAAAGGCTTTCCACCCTTAACATGTTCTCTCTTGAGAAACGTCGCCTCCGAGGAAAACTGATCGAATGTTTTAAAATACTTAATGGTTTCACGAATGTAGACAGATCAACATTGTTTATGATCGATGACACTTTGCGCACGAGGAACAATGGCGTAAAACTCAGATGTAGACAAATAAATTCAGACTGCACCAAATTTTTCTTCACCAACGTTGTAGTGCGAGAATGGAATAAGCTTCCACCATCAGTGGTCCAGTGTAACACGATTGACTCCTTCAAAAATAAGCTCGACCGTCACTTCCTTCAACTTAATATCAACTAGAGTAGAAATGCAACGTTTTGAGTCTTCTGATTAATGTAAAATCACTTAGGTTTAAGGACAGACCACCAAGTCTGGACCATGGGGTCTGTGTGGTCTGATTTTCTATGTAAATCTCTCTCTCTCTCTCTCTCTCTCTCTCTCTCTCTCTCTCTCTCTCTCAGTGCCGTTCTTCCTCCCTCCCTTCCTGCCCTCTCACCCTTCCCCCTTCCCCTTCCTTTCCCTCCTATACTCTTCCTCCTTACCTCCCTCTCTCTCTCCCTCGTCCTTCCTTCATCCCTTCCCTCCCTGTCATCCTTCTCCCATCCCCTCCTTTCCCTCATATACTCTTCTATCCTTCCTTCCTCTTTTCCTCCCTCCCTTCCTCCCATTTTTTTTTCTCTAACAATTTCCCCTCAGCCTTCCTCTTCCCCCTCTCCTTCCCTCCCTCACAGCCTCACCACTTTTTTTTTTGTTCTTTAATGGTCAGACACAGAGAGAGAGAGGAAATGGCTGTCTTTTTTGTTGTTTCTTTTTGTTTTCCGTGAGTTCGTGAGCAAAAGTTGAAGGAATTATATCATGTTGTCATAATTGTGGCGGCGGTGGTGATGGTGGTGGTAGTAGTAGTAGTAGTAGTAGTAGTAATGGTGGTATTGGTGGTGGATGGGAAAGAGGGAAGAGGAAATAATGGTATAACTTCAAATTATTAAGTTGTAGTAACAGAAATACAAGCCGTAGTAGTATTTGTAGCAGATATAACGGTAATAGTAGTAGTAGCAGTATAGTAGTAGTAGAAGTAGTAGTAGTAGTAGTAGTAGTAGTAGTAGTAGTAGTAGTAGTAGTAGTAGTAGTATAGTAGTAGAAGTAGTAGTAGTAGCAGTATAGTAGTAGAAGTAGTAGTAGAAGTAGTAGTAGTAGTAGTAGTAGCTGTAGTAGTAGAAGTAATAGTAGTAGTAGTAAACAAGGACACACATGGATATAAATAGACCACACACAAGAGGACAGACAGACTAAACAAGGCAGCTCAGACAATGGTTTACTTTTCATCCATAAACTTATCCAACATCAACATAAAACCGTCCTTACATCAGTGGCCTATCTGCTTAGTTTCTTCCACTCATCCACTACAAAAAAAAACTACATCCGCCACCCTTGTGCCCTTGAGCTGTCTCCTTTGTTGTAAAAAAAAATTGTGATCCAGTTTTTTTTTTACCTGTATCCTTCCTGAACCTAAATTTATCCATCATCATCATCATCATCTGTAGTGTGGTAGGATATGTGTGTGTGTGTGTGTGTGTGTGTGTGTGTGTGCGTCGGTAGGTGCATGTACAACCTTCCTCTATGCCTATCTTTCTGTCTGTCTGTTTTTTGTCTTTGTCTGTCTGCCTGTCTGCCCGTGTCCTTCCCCAGAGCGGTGTACAAAGAGACTTTTTGCGCCGCTGTTAAAGATGCATTTTGTCCCGGCCAGTAGCGCTAACGGATCTGGCGACACGAGTAACAGTAGTAGTAGTAGTAGTAGTAATAGTAGTAGTAGTAGTAGTAGTAGTAGTAGTAGTAGTAGTAGTAGTAGTAGTAGTAGTAGTAGTAGTAGTAGTAGTAGTAAGCGGAAACAATAGTGAAATATACCTTTAACCTCTCTATTCGCATTGTTTTATTATAGTTATGTTATTGTGTGCCCTTTGGTGGTTTGGGGAGGGGAGGGGAAGGGAGGGGAAGGGAAAGGAAGAGAAGGGAAGGGAAGGAGAAGTAAAGAGAGGGGAAGGGAAAGGAAAGGAGAGGAAAGGAAAAGAAAGGAAAAAAAGAGGGGAAAAGAGGAAAGGTAAGGAAAGGAAATTATAGGAAAGAAAACGAGGCAAGAGAACAGGACAGGACAACAGAACAGAACAGAACAGAACAGGACAGGACAGCATAGGCCAGGACAGAACAGAACAGAACAGGACAGGACAGGACAGCATAGGCCAGGACAGAACAGAACAGAACAGGACAGGACAGCATAGGCCAGGACAGAACAGAACAGAACAGGACAGGACAGGACAGCATAGGCCAGGACAGAACAGAACAGAACAGGACAGGACAGGACAGGACAGGACAGAACAGGACAGAACAGAACAGGACAGGACAGGACAGGACAGGACAGGACAGAACAGGACAGGACAGGACAGAACAGGACAGAACAGAACAGAACAGGACAGGACAGAACAGAACAACAGAACAGGACAGAACAAGACAAGACAAGACAGGACAGAACAGCAGAGAACAGAACAGAACAGAACAAAACAAAACAGGACAGCATAAGACAGGACAGGGAAGGGAAGAGAGGGAAGGGGAGAGGAAGGGGGAGGGGAGAGGGGAGTCCAGCGCGCACACCTCCGCGGCCAGGTAATGTCGGTAATGCTGGCGACACACACACACACACACACACACACACACACACACACACACACACACACACACACACACCTGGTCTCACACACCTGATTGGCCGCGCGGAACCAATCACCGCCGCCGCATATTTTAACCGCGAGCGTTACATTTTTTCCCTCCCAGCATCACATTTTTTTCCCTTTTTTTTCCCGCCGCTTTAATACGAAAGAATGTGAAGGAATGTTGATGTTATTGAGGATTTTTTTGTGTGTGTGTCGAGGCAGCCACGCGTACACACACACACACACACACACACACACACACACACACACACACACACACGGACCCCTCCTCCCCTCCCCCCCCCCCCCACACACACACACACAAAGGAAACGATACTATCATACTTTTTCTGGTGTTTGTGTGTTTGTATGTTGTCACTTTTATTACTTTTTTTCCTTTTTTTTCATTATTTTCCTCTTATTTACTTTTCCCAACTCCGGGGCTTCATATGAGTTCCTTTCCTGAGTGAGTATTAGGAAAGTTTTTGAAAAGCTTCGTGTGTGTGGGAGAGGGAGGTAGGGGGTCACGTGCCGGGGAGAGAGAGAGAGAGAGAGAGAGAGAGAGAGAGAGAGAGAGAGAGAGAGAGAGAGAGAGAGAGAGAGAGAGAGAGAGAGAGGAATAGATCAGAGAGAAGAAAAGGACTCAAAGAAAGATGATGAAAACAGTAGAAAGATGATGAGAAATGTAAAGTTTAAAATATAGTGTACGAGAGAGAGAGAGAGAGAGAGAGAGAGAGAGAGAGAGAGAGAGAGAGAGAGAGAGAGAGATCGTTCCCGACATGTCATTAGTAAGCTTTTAAATCCCATCGTGCATGAAATAGAAAATTAACAACAGATAAGAAAGAAAATGAAAAAAAAAATATACATACCTTTCCCCCCCCTTCCCCTTCTCATCCACCCTCCTTCCACGCTTCCTCCATCCCCTCTCCTCCTCCTCCACTTCTTCATACCCCCTCTTTCCACCCTTTCTATATCCCCTCTTCTTCCCCCTCCTCCTCATCGTTATCATCCCCCTCCATCCTTTTATCCTTCCTCCACCCTCTCTTCTCTTCTTTTTACTCCTCCTCCTCCTCTTCCCCTCTCCTTTTACTCCTTCTCCACCACCTCCTTGTCTTCCTCTTCGTCATCATCATCATCATTATCATCATTCCTTTTCTCATCTCCCTCCCTCCATTCCTCCTCTTCCTCTTGCTCATTATCCTCTTCCATCCTCTCCCCTCTCCTTCTTTCTCATTATCATCCTCCCCTATCCTCCTCCCCCTGTTCTTCCCTCTCCTTTCTTTACCCCGCTCATTACACAATTTCCCTGAACACACACATGCAGAACAAAAACAATCAGGATAATCATACTTGCGGTTACGGGAAAGGCTTGAGTCACGGGCAAGGAAGGAAGCAAGGAAGGTTCTGATGTCATTCTTAAAGATTTCCCAAGCCAAGCACACATATGACAAGGCTTTCGTCGGAGTTCAGGGCATAAGCAGAGGCGGTGATATAACGCTTCCGGTAGTTTGATCATTCTTTTGTACCGTGAACCTAAAAATATATAAAAAGAAGCGATTGATCTCCATTTCGGCCGTCAGAAGTAGTTGGTGTCTGGGAGTACCAACCCCGCGTAGTAAGTCACCACAGCTCGTAAGTCAGGGGAGGTCATAAGTCGCCTTGCCGTACACACACACTTCATTCCACGGCGCTCTGGACAAGGCAGGAACACAAGTACTGCTCGGTGGTGTGTGTGTGAGTATGTGTGTGTGTTTGGGCAAAGTCATAAATTGGACCCCGTGAATCAGCGCGGTCGGTTGGCGGAGGTAAATAAAGGCAGGAGTATAACACGCCAATAACAGGTGAGTGAGGGCCAGATTACCAGGTGGACGCGGGTGAATGGCAGGGCGGCGGCAGGTGTGAGCGACAGTGAGTAGCGTGTGAATTAGGGCCTCTGAGTGCAAGCTGAAGTTAGTAATCGACCAATTGAATACAAGATAGCCACTATGCATACACTCCCGATGACCGCCCGCTAAGGGGAGTTATTTATGCATCTCCACCCTCCCCCTCTCCCTCTCCCTCTCTCTCTTTATGCTCCCCTCTCGCCCTCTCCCTCCTTCTCCCTCTCCCTGTTAGCTCGAATATGAATATGTACCACAAACCATTATTGGCTCTGTATTGATAATGGTGGGATATGAATGACCTCGCCCGATCCCCCTCCTCCTCCTCCTCCTCCTCCTCCTTCGCCTCCTCCTCCTCTACCCTTCCCCTCTCATCCCCACCCATTCCTTACTCCTCCCCATCTTTTATCCACTTCCCCATCACTCTCCTCTATATTCCCCTTCCTCACTCTTCCCTCCCTCTCCCCTCCATAATATTTCACTCCATTCATTCCTCACTCTTCCCTCCCTCCCCACCCTCCCTACAACCTCTCCACTCATTCCTCACCTCCCTCCCTCCCCTCCTCCCTACTTCCTCTTTGCACTCATTCCTCACTTCCCCTACTCTTACTCACCTCCCCACATCCCCTACCTCTTCTCCCACCCCAAATAACTCCCATCCATAGCCATCCAACTCTCTCCGTCCCCTCTCCCGCCCCTTCCCGCCCCCGAGTATAAGTAAATGAGTGCAGCGGGGAGGGGCGAAGGGAGGGGAGCGCCGCACCCCGCCCCGCCCCGCCAGCAGACAGACAGACCATCGCTTGCCCCCCACAATCTTTACGCGGCAGAAATTGAATTCCACGCTGCAGGGAAAAATAGTGAAGGGAGCATGATTTTTATCGCTCCTGGGCCGCCCGAGGGAAGGGAAGGGACGGGACGGGACGGGACGGGACGGGAGGGAAAGTGGAGAGAAGGGAGGGAGGGAGGTAGGGAGAGAGGTATGAAGTAAAGTGGTATAGAGAAGACCTCCTCTCTCTCTCTCTCTCTCTCTCTCTCTCTCTCTCTCTCTCTCTCTCCTTTTTTTTCCCATCCTTCCTTGACTCCTACGCTTCCTTGATTTTGGGGATAATACAGTAGGGGAAAGTAGTAGTAGTAGTAGTAGTTGTGGTAGGTGTGGGAGTGGTTGAAGTAGTAGTGGTGGTGGTAGTGGTGGTGGTGGTGGTGGTGGTATGACACTGATAGCCAGAGTTGGATATACATTGATGGCGATGATAGACAAATGTTGCTCGTAGTGACAGACAGGTTTGTGGAGAATTAAATAACTTATAACCGAAACAATGAGTGCTGTGGTGGACGATTGAATTAGAGTGTTGGTGGCGATGATGATGGTGGTGGTGGTGGTGATGATGGTGGTGGTGGCGATGATGATGGTGGTGGTGGTGGTGATGGTGGTGGTGGTGGTGATGATGGTGGTGGTGATGATGGTGGTGGTGGTGGTGATGGTGGTGGTCGTTCAACATAAAATAGTGGTGTTGATTATGGTAGTAACCGTGTGGTAAGGATGACGAATACTGTGGTGGTGGTGGTGGAGGGGGGGGGGGATTGAGGTAATAATAGAGAAGTTATGAGACGCAATTTTTCTTTGTATTTAATCCTACCACCGACTTCCTCCTCCTCCTCCTCCTCCTCCTCCTCCTCCTCCTCTTTCCCCTTCCTCGTCCTCGTCCTCGTCATCCTGCCTCTCCTTCCACTGTATGGCTGTATTTCAGTTTTCCATTTGTGTAATAGTGGCATAGGGTGGAGGAGGAGGAGGAGGAGGAGGAGGAGGAGGAGGAAGGGCTGGCTCTGAGGGATGGAAAGTCAGGTCGTAACAATCCAAAGGAGGTTTTTATTGCGTTTCTTGGGTGAGGAAGTGGAGGAAAGGAGGGGAGGGAGGGAGGGAAGGTAGGGAGGGAGGGAAGGGGATGGAGGAAAAGAAGAAGGAAGGGATCGTACGAGGAATGGACTTTGCCTTTCCAAATATCAGACGTCTTGTATCCTCCTCCTCCTCCTCCTCCTCCTCCTCCTCCTCCTCCTCCTCCTCCTCCTCCTCCTCCTCCTCTACTTCCTCTTCCTTCCTTAGTTCTTCATCCTTGTCCTCTACTTTCTCTTCCTTCTCCTTTACTTCCTCTTTCGTTTCCTTCAATTCCTCCTTCGTCTGTATTTCCTTTTTTCGTCTCCTCCTCCTCCTCCTCCTCCACCTCCTCCTCTCCTTCCTCTTCCTTTCTTAGTTCTTCATCCTTGTCCTCTACTTTCTCTTCCTTCTCCTTTACTTCCTCTTTCGTTTCCTTCAATTCCTCCTTCGTCTGTATTTCCTTTTTTCGTCCTCCTCCTCCTCCTCCTCCTCCTCCTCCACCTCCTCTTCTACTTCCTCTTCCTTCCTTATTTCTTCATCCTTGTCCTCTACTATCTCTTCCTTCTCCTTTACTTCCTCTTTCGTTTCCTTCAATTCCTCCTTCGTCTGTATTTCCTTTTTTCGTCCTCCTCCTCCTCCTCCTCTACTTCCTCTTCCTTAGTTCTTCATCCTTCCCCTCTACTTTATCTTCCTTCTCCTCTTCTTCCTTTTCCGTGTCCTTCAATTCCTCCTCCTCCTCCTCCTCCTCCTTTATTGTCGACATAATTCTCCCCCATCGGAAGCGGACGAAGAAAATGACGAATGGGTACTTTTTTGTTGGTTTTTATGGCGAATGATTGTCGGAGAGAGACTCAAGGAAATTATTTGGACAAAGAAAGATTTGGGGCGGCGACAGAAACATGAGGAATGGGGACGGCGATAAAAACAAACAAATGTACCAAGTAAAAAAGATGTAGGAGAAATAGATATAGGTTATGGGGTTGTAAGAAGAGTGAGCCGGGACAAAAAGACGAAGATAGGATAAAATGTGTGTTGCAATGTATAAGGAAAAGACAAAATAGTTCTGGGATAATAAGAAGAATGTGAAAAGAAATTAAGCATCAATACATAATAATGAGGAGAAGGAAGAGAAAGTAGAGGAAAAGGAAGAGAAAGTAGAGAAGGAAGAAGAATTAAAGGAAGAGAAAGCAGTAGGTCTCGAAGTAAGGCAGTGGTATTAAAATGTTCCCTCATGAGTAAGATAGAAATAAAGGAAATACTAATGAAAAAAAAGAATATCCATAAAATAAGACTTGCCGAAACAAAGAATTCAATAATCAAAGGCGACATAAACACTAGTAATACCGATTAATGGCAGAGTATAAACTTAAATAAAATAGAGTAATTACAGGTTAGCGATGATGAGAGTGGAAGTAAAACGAACAATAAAACGAGTAATTGATTTGATGAGAATAAAAGCAAATGATGGCAGCGACGATACCGGAATTTAACCCGTCCGCTGCGATTGGCACGGATTTCGCCTTCACTGGTGGCCTGGTAACATACACTCCCAGGTCTTTCTCTGCCTCTGTGGTGGATAGTGGAGTGTTTCCCATGTGGTATTGGTGTGCTGGATATCCCTTCACTGGTAGCCTGGTAACATACACTCCCAGGTCTTTCTCTGCCTCTGTGGTGGATAGTGGAGTGTTTCCCATGTGGTATTGGTGTGCTGGATATCCCTTCACTGGTAGCCTGGTAACATACACTCCCACGTCTTTCTGTGCCTCTGTGGTGGATAGTGGAGTGTTTCCCATGTGGTATTGGTGTGCTGGATATCCCTTCACTGGTAGATGGTAACATACACTCCCAGGTCTTTCTCTGCCTCTGTGGTGGATAGTGGAGTATTTCCCATGTGGTATTGGTGTGCTGGATATCCCTTCACTGGTAGCCTGGTAACATACACTCCCAGGTCTTTCTCTGCCTCTGTGGTGGATAGTGGAGTGTTTCCCATGTGGTATTGGTGTGCTGGATATCCCTTCACTGGTAGCCTGGTAACATACACTCCCACGTCTTTCTCTGCCTCTGTGGTGGATAGTGGAGTGTTTCCCATGTGGTATTGGTGTGCTGGATATCCCTTCACTGGTAGCCTGGTAACATACACACGTCTTTCTCTGCCTCTGTGGTGGATAGTGGAGTGTTTCCCATGTGGTATTGGTGTGCTGGATATCCCTTCACTGGTAGCCTGGTAACATACACTCCCAGGTCTTTCTCTGCCTCTGTGGTGGATAGTGGAGTGTTTCCCATGTGGTATTGGTGTGCTGGATATCCCTTCACTGGTAGCCTGGTAACATTCACTCCCAGGTCTGTTTCTGCCTCTGTGGTGGATAGTGGAGTGTTTCCCATGTGGTATTGGTGTGCTGGATATCCTTTCACTGGTAGCCTGGTAACATACACTCCCAGGTCTTTCTCTGCCTCTGTGGTGGATAGTGGAGTGTTTCCCATGTGGTATTGGTGTGCTGGATATCCCTTCACTGGTAGCCTGGTAACATACACTCCCAGGTCTTTCTCTGCCTCTGTGGTGGATAGTGGAGTGTTTCCCATGTGGTATTGGTGTGCTGGATATCCCCTCCCAAGGTTCAGGACTTTACATTTTTCTTCATTGAATTGTAGCAGCCACTTTTTGTTCCACTCCTGTAGCTTGGTGATGTCTTCTTGTAGGAAATCCGCGGTCAAGAGGTTTAATGAAAATAATAATTACAGGTCAGCGATGATGAGAGTGGAAGTAAAACGAACCATAAACCGAGTAATTGATTTGATAAGAATAAAACTAAATGATGGCAGTGAAGGTACCGGAAATTAAGAGACGACGACCTCAACTTTGCAATACGATCGTACTCTTCTCGTATCCTCTTCGACAACGACGTAATGACCCGCGGAAGGAGAACGGGAAAAGGAGATAAACGACAAGAAGAGGGAGATGAAAGGGAACAGTAACGAAGAGGAGGTCATCCAGTGGGGTCGAAGAATTAAAAGGGAAGAGGAGAAAAACAGGAAGAGAAGTAAGGGAACTGCAGAAGAGAGGTCATTCAGTGTGGCCGAAGAATTAAAAGGGAAGAGAAGGAAAACAGGGAGAAGAGAAATAAGGGAACCGAAAAAGAGGTCATCCAATTGAGCCAAAGGAGGAAAAGAGAAAGAGGAGAAAAACGGGAAGGAGAAGAGAAATAAAGGAACAGCAGAAGAGAGGTCGTACAGTGAAAGATTAAAAAGAGTAAAGAGTGATAAACAGTAAAAGAAAGGCAAGGGAGTCAGATTATCGTTCATTAGAGAAAGATGATTAACTATACGAAGAAACGAAAGGAGAAGAATAGGAAATAGTGAGAAATAGTGAAAGAAAAAGAAAAGAGAATTAAAGGGCATCGTTCACTGGGGACATAAATTAATATACGAAGAAGGGAAAGGAAAGGAAAAAAAGAAAAGTTAAAGAAAGTGAAGAAAGAAGAAAAGAAAAGGTACCGGAAAAAACAAGTGAAGGGAAGCGATGGAGTTGAAAAGAAATAAGACTTAAAAATAAAAGAGTAAGAAAGATTCAGAAACAGTAAAAATATGAAAATAGAAAATAAAGAAAGAGCAGAAGAAAAGATGTAAGAGAGGAAAACAAGAGAAGCGAATATACCAGAAGGAGCAAGAGAGAACATTTGTCAGACACAGAAAAAGATGGAAAAGGAGGAAACAAGGTGAGGAAAGAGAGAAAACGAGAAGAGAGGGAAAGAAAATTAACAGGAGGTGGAAATGGGGTGGTACATCATGCCCGGAATAAGAGGAAAGAGAAGGAAGAGATTGAGAATAGACGGAATAAAGGAAAGGAAGAAGAAGAGAGAAGAAAAGAGAGAGCCATTCATTACCCGAAGAGAGAACAAGAGAATCCGAACGGTCAGGAGGTGCAGAGAAAGAGAACATAATAAGAGAAAGGAGGAAGAGAAAAGTAAAGAAGAAAGAAAAAGTTTTAGGATAGAAATAACGTAAAATATATTGGTCGTTCGTCAAAGGGAAGAAAAGAAGGAGTAAAGAAACAACGAAGAATATAAGGGAAAAAAACTGCATCAATTACTTGTTCATCAGAGGCAAGGAAAGAATGGGAAAGATGAAGAAAAAGATGATAAATAATAACATAAAGGAAAGAGCAGAAGAAGAAAGGGAAGAGAGACGTTATTCAGTGGCAAAAGAAGAGAAGAGAAGAAAACGAGAAGGAGAAAAAGAAAGTAGAAGAAAGTGAAAAGAAAGTGTGGAAGAAGGGAGACAAGTGAGACGTTCTTTAGTGACAGAGAAAGAGAGGAGAAAAAATAACGAGGAAAGGAAAGAGAAAGAGTAAAGAGAGTGTAAATAAAGAGAGGAAGAAGAGACAGAAATTGAGCATCCATGAGAACCAGTAAAAAGAAAGAACGAGGAATGAGTAAAAAAAATAAGATAAGAAGACAGTAAAGAAGATAAATAAAAGAAAAAGCTGGTCGTTCGTAAATAGCAAAAAAGAGCTAGGAAGGAAGATAAAGAAGATAAATAAGATGGAAAGAAAATCGTTCATCTGGAGCAAAAAAACAAAAGAATGAGGAGAAAGTTTTGAGGATAGGAAAAAGAAGAAAAATAAATATGAAAGAGAGAAACTGGGCGTTCGTATGAAACGGAAAAATTAACTCGAAAGGAAAACATGAGAAGAGCAGATAATAAAAGAGAAATACTAAAAAAAAAAGGAATTGGTCGGTCATAAGAAGATAAAAAAACACTCGAACGGGAGAAACAAAAATACATAAAAGAAAAAGGAGGAAAAGAGGAAGAAGAGAATACATGTTAAACGAGGGAGCAGAGGACACTAAGTTCAATCAATCATTACATACGTACTAAAAACGAATACTAGAAAATGCAGAAAATAAAAAAAAAGCAGATCAGACCGAAGAGGAGCAGTAGCAGGAGCCATGAAGAGGGTCGTTGGTCTAGGCTGAGATGGCTAATTGAAGAGGTCACCTGCCTAATGACCCGACATGACCCTCCCCGTGTTTGTAGCCCACTCGATGGTCAACCTCTCGTTACGCTTTGTTAGTCCTACTCGTAACTAAAAGAGGGGGGATGGTGGGGGAGAAGGAGGAGATGGTAGCGGTGGTTGTGGTTGGGAGATGAGGGCATGGTGGCATTGGTGGTAGGGATGGCAGGAGGTGGTAGTGGGTGAGGTGGAGATGGTGGTGATGGTGGTGGGTGAGAGGAAGAGATAGTGGTATTGGTGGTGGTGGTGATGTAGGAAGGTAAGAAAAGATAGAAGAGGAGGAGGAGAAGGTAGACAAAGTGGACGTAGAATTGGAAGAGGAGAAAGAACGAGAACCAAAACAAGTAGACGAACAATAAAAGAAGGATAAGAAGGAAGTAGAGTGGAAAAGAGAATAAGTAGAAGAAGAAGAAGAAGAAGAAGAAGAAGAAGGAAGAAAATTATAAAAAAAAAAGATTAAAAGAGTACAGAGAGACGAGCAGAAGTAGGAGAAGAATGAGCAATAAGAAAATAACATGAAAGAAAGAAAAATGAATGGTTTTAATTATCTTTCCTTTGTCTTCATTTTTCTTCATTTACACGTTCATATAATAATTAACATTCCTAGCAATAATCAGGAGGAAATTACATATATTTTTAGAATCACACAAATGCAGCTGCGATTACATATACAATTATTAAGATTATTTACCTAAAGTTATATTTGTTTGAGTGCGTGTGGTGGAATTTTAGACAGTATTAAACTTGTCCAGAGAGAGAGAGAGAGAGAGAGAGAGAGAGAGAGAGAGAGAGAGAGAGAGAGAGAGAGAGAGACTGACTGACTGAAAAAAATGAAAAATAAGAAGAAAGAAAATAATGAAAGAAAGAATGATGGAAAAGGTTAGAAAAATGAAGATAAAAAGAAAGAAAAAGAAAAAAATAGAATGAAAGTAAGAAAGAAATGAGGAAATAAATGAATAAATATATAAAAAAGGAAAGACGGAACAAAATGAAAGACTGAAAAAATGAATAAAATGAAAGAAAGAAGAGAGAGAGAGAGAGAGAGAGAGAGAGAGAGAGAGAGAGAGAGAGAGAGAGAGAGAGAGAGAGAGAGAGAGAGACTGATGACTATGGCGGTTAGTTAGAGCAACACCATCAGTGAATACCCGCTTGATCACACATTCACACACCCTAACACACACTTTTAATCAACACAAAAAACAAATTCCACTCCCCCGCCCCTTGTCCCTGCCTGCTCCACCCCGAACACTCCTCTCCCCTACCTCCTTTTTTCCTCCCCACTCCTTTCCCCTTTCCTGCTCTCCCTCATCCTTGTCCTGCCTGAAACTTTTCCTCTTCTCTCTCTCCCCTTTTTCCTCCCCACTCCTGCCCCGTTCCTGCTCTCCCTCATCCTTGTCCTTCCCCCTTCCTGTTCTCCCTCATCCTTGTCCTCCCTGAAGCATTTCCTCTCCCCTCTCTCCCCTTTTTCCTCCCCACTCATTCCCTCTTCCTCCTCCTCACTCCCTTACCTTAACCAACCCCACCTACCTCTTCCTCCCTCTTTCCCAAACCACTGCATTCCTCCTCACTCCCTTCCCTTCCTCTCTAACCCCTTACCACTCACACCCTCCCTCTCTCCCTCTCCCCGCCCTCTCCCCCTTTCTGAAATAAAGATTTTCCTCATTCATCCATTTTCCTCACTACACTTTCCAGCTCTTATTTTCTTTTCTACCTCTTCCTGTTATTCCTCCTCCTCCTCCTCCTCCTCCTCTGTAACCTCTTCCCTCATTCCTCTTCCTCATACACTAGTCCACCTTCCACCTCCTCCACACTCCTCCCCTTCCTCCTCCTCCTCCTCCTCCTCCTCCTCCTCCTGTTATTCCTCCTCCTCCTCCTCCTCCTCTGTAACCTCTTCCCTCATTCCTCTTCCGCATACAATAGTTCACCCTCCACCTCCTCCACACTCCTCCTCCTTTTCCTCCTCCTTCTCCTCCTCCCTTTCCCCCGCCTGTGTATGCATGTCCGAGGTACGTTAGAGCATTCGTGTTGCGTTACCTGTGAACTCACCTTGATTACCGTGTCCAGGTGAGTGTGTTGGACTGCGACACTCTCCCTTTTCCCCCCCTCTCTTTCCCTCCTACCCCCGACCTTCCTCCCTTTCCTCTCTTCCTCCCTACCCAGCCTACCTCTGCGCCGGGTCCACTCTCACTGCCTGCCTTCCCTCGCCTTCCCCTCTCTCCCTTTCCCCCCCTATCTCTTTCCCTCCTCCCCCCGACCTTCCTCCCTCTCTTCCTCCCTACCCAGCCTACCTCTGCGCCGCGACACCCTCACTGCCTTCCTCCCCTCACCTTCCCCTCTCTCCCTTCCTCCTTCCCTCCTCCCTAACTCTAAGCCGCTTCCACTCTCTACCCTCCTCCCCTCACCTTACCTCCCCTCTTCCCTCCACCTTCCTCCCTTCCCTCCCTGTCTCTGCGCCGCGTCCACTTTCTCTCTCTTCCCTCCTCCCTTCCCCTTCCCCTCTCCATCTTCTCTCCCTTCCTCCTTGCCCACCTACCTACCTCTGCCGTTACCCTCCCCCTGTCACCTTCCCCTCTCCCTCCCTCCTCCTCCCCCCTCCCCCCCTCGTCACGTGCGCCTCGTCCCCTCGTTTAGCTCGTCTCCCCTCGTTTGGCAGCGAAAAAAAAGTGACAGGTTAGATGGCTCCCGCGAAAAATACTACTGCAGCTCTTTACTTCATTGCGTGTGTCTGTCTGGCTGTCTATCTCTGTCTATCTATCTATCTATCTATCTATCTATCTATCTCTCTGTCTATTTTTCTGCCATTTCTCTCCATAATTTTTTTTCTTTTCCTTATCCTCCACCTTCCTAATTTCTGTTTTACTCCTTTTTCTTCCATTTTCCACCTTTCTGCTTTTTTTCGGTTACCACTTAAACTCTAATTCACGTTTCTCTGCCTGTCTGTCTATCTATGTCTATCTATCTATCTATCTATCTATACCATTTCTCTCCACTAGTTTCTTTCTTTTCCTGATCCTCCACCTTCCTAATTTCTACTCCTTTTCCCTCCATTTTCCACCTTTCTGCTTTTTTTTCGGTTACCACTTAAACTCTAATTCACGTTTCTCTCCCCATTTCAACTCTTTCCTATTTTCATAATCCACCATCTCTATTCCACTCGACCTTCTCTCTCCTCTCATCTCCTTACTCCCCTCCATTCGTGTAACCGCTTCCACCCATTCCTCTTCCCTTTTCCTAACCCTCTTTGCTCATTCTCATCCACTTCCTCCACCTATTCTGCACCCTATTCCATCTTGCTATCTCCACTTTACCTTCTTTCTTGGCCCCCTTTCTCCTCTAACGATAATCTCCCTTCCTCTTTCGCCGTCCCTTCTATCCCTTCTTAACCTTATTTTCCCTTCCCCTCGCTTCCTTTCCATTCCTTTCTTTCCTCTTCCCTCTCCCGTTTTTTCCCTTTACTTCCCTGTTTGCTTCATTTTGCTCTACCTATTCTCTCCCTTCTTTTTCCTCCCCTTTAGTATTTTGCTCTTTGTTTCCTCTCGCTTCCAGCTCTCATTTTCTGGTCTGCATATCTCTTTCTTTCCCTTACCTTCAATTTCATTATATTCCATTCCATTCCATTCCATTTCATTCCATTCCATTCCATTCCATTCCATTTCATTCCCTTCCCTTCCCTTCCCTTCCCTTCTCTTCCCTTCCCTCCCCTTCCCTTCCCTTCCCTTCCCTTCCCTTCCCTTCCCTTCCCTTCCCTTTCCTCCTCCTCCCCACCCCCCCCTGTCCCCCCAAGATGCGGTGTCCCCACGAGGAGGAAAAATTGGTGTCCCCACGAGTAGGGAGCGAAGGAGAAGGGGGGGGAGGGGGGGGAAAGCGGCCCGCATTGCAGAGTTTAAAGGGGAGTAAAGCGTGACTCCTCCTCCTCCTCCTCCTCCTCCTGGGAAGTGAAGCGAAGCCTCCTCTGAGGGAAGACATCGATGCGTCAGAGAGACATAGAGATAGAGATGGAAGGAGAGAGAGAGAGAGAGAGAGAGAGGGGGTTAAGTATGGAAATAGGAGAGAGAGAGAGAGAGAGAGAGAGAGAGAGAGAGAGAGAGAGAGAGAGAGAGAGAGACAGACAGACAGACAGACAGACAGACAGACAGACAGACAGACAGACAGACAGACAGACAGACAGACAGACAGACAGACAGACAGACAGACAGACAGACAGACAGACAGACAGACAGAGACACACAGAGAGGGTTAAGCATGGAAATGAGAGAGAGAGAGAGAGAGAGAGAGAGAGAGAGAGAGAGAGAGAGAGAGAGAGAGAGAGAGAGAGAGAGAATGAAAAAAGCAAGCGCGCAGCAAACTTTTGACAAGTATTCAATCCTCATCTTCATTCAACTTTTTGCCCAAGTTAGATTGCTTCACTCTTATTTAGGTGTGTTTCCCCCGCGGGCCGTAGCCAGGCAGGCGCGTAATGACTGCTGGACCCGCCGCCCCTGGGGACTGCCGGGCTGGGGGGAAGGGCTAGGGGGGCTGGGTCCGAAGCTAAGAATGGAGCTAAAGCGAGCATTGAGGTAAGAGGTGGAGCAGGACTTTCTGATACTGAGTTTAGGGAAAGCAGAGACAATAGCTGAGGTTATGGACGAGTGCAAGGGAAGGTCTGGGGTGTGAAGGAATGCTAGGGACAGGTACAGACATTAGCCAAGGAGGTAGAGATCAAGGCTGGAGATGAGCTAAGATTGTGGATGGAGTGGAGCTGGGATATTAGAACCGGGTCAGAGACATGAGGAGTACTGGGATGGGTATGAACAACAAACTGAATTGAAAAGGGATGGAACGTGTTAGGGAATATGGATAAGACAAATGACACCGTTGCCAGATTATCGTACTCAGAGCATAGTATTTACCGGTGTCTGACGCCTAACTATTGCCAAGAAACATCAGGATCTAACTCTTTTAACGGTAACAATAAATGAGTTTCGTTATTGGAGTCCAGAAGACGGTTTTGGGGTAGGAAGTCGGGAAATATAAGCGGCTGAGAACGACAATCTGGCAACGTTGACAAGGGATATCAGAGTGGATAGAGGGTGGGCTGGTCAATAGGTCATGGATGTGGAGATTACTTAGACAGATATGGACGCGAAGTGGGGAGAGTGGGAAGGAACGGGTTAAGGATAAGGATAGAACCAGGGATTTGAGACTGGCTATAGGACTGATCTAGGGTTAGGAATATGGAAAACTCTGCGACAGGTACGGACAGGAAATGTGGGGAAAGGGAATGAACGAATTAGGGAATAAACCAAGGCCAGCATTCTCAAACATTTCAAGGCTTACACGCCCACAATTGATAAGGCTTTGGTACAGGTTGTGGTGAAATTTCTATGGGTAGTTTTATGAGTAGGGATAATTTGATAAGGCTTCTGAACCATGAACGTGAAAACACTCATGGTAACCAGACTTTGAAAATATTTGGTGTGAGAACCGAACGTGTCTGAAAATACGGAGCCAGCGATCTTAGACTGGATAGGAGGTATGTTGGTAGGTATGAGGTATGAGTATGGATAGAGAATGGACTGGTGCAAGGATGAGGGATTTGAAACTGATTAGGAGGTGGACTGGTGGATGGGGGCAGGACTTTATAACTGTCTAGGAGATGGACTGAAATTAAGACTGGATAGAGGATGGACTAGTGCAAGGATGAGGGATTTGATACTGACTAGGTGGACTGAGGGATTGGGTCAGGGCTTTGAAACTGTCAAGGAGATGGACTGAAGAATATGTTATGGATTGGAGACTGGCGAGAGGGTCGACAGTTTGATGTGTCGCGGCGGAACTGGAAGATATACTGTTTATGTCCTGTGGCGAGGAACAAAGGAAGGGAATGAACAATTACACACATCAAGGAAGGGGAAAAACTGGTGAGAGGAAATGGCGGTGAAGGAGAGGGGCCAAGTGGAGGTGAGGAGGAGGTGGAGGTTAATGAGCTCCTATTTTTCCATGAAACAATAAAAGAAGAAAACGCAGCTCTGAAATTGCATGGGTTTATACTCCTGCCTCGCTCTCTCTTTCCTTCCTCGCGGGGAGAGAATACAATGTCGGAGGGAAGTAAGAAACAATAATACAGATACGAATCAAAAGGAAAGAAGTCAAGGAGAGAGAGAGAGAGAGAGAGAGAGAGAGAGAGAGAGAGAGAGAGAGAGAGAGAGAGAGAGAGAGAGAGAGAGAGAAAGAAAGAAAGAAAGAAAGAAAGAAAGAAAGAAAGAGAGAGAGAGAGAGAGAGAGAGAGAGAGAGAGAGAGAGAGAGAGAGAGAGAGAGAGAAAGAAAGAAAGAAAGAAAGAAAGAAAGAAAGAAAGAAAGGAAAGAAAGAGAGCGAAGGAAACAAAGAAAGAAAGAAAGAAAAAATAAATGAATGAGAGAGAGAGAGAGAGAGAGAGAGAGAGAGAGAGAGAGAGAGAGAGAGAGAGAGAGAGAGAGAGAGAGAGAGAGAGAGAGAGAGAGAGATGGGGGAAAAACACAACCTTTGATAGATGAGAGAAAGAAACGAGGTAAATCACAAGCGCGTATGATGAGAAAGACGTCTCGTTGAGGATCGTAAATGAATAAGAGAAAGCTCATTTTCGTCCTTATTATTAGTCCACGAAGCGATGAAGTCCACTGCCTCGAAAAGAGAGAAAAAAAAAAGAATCCTCGCTATTATACTCCGTCCCCCTCTCTATCTCTCACTCGCTCACTCACTCTCTTTCACTAACTCTCTCTTTCCCGTCACAAAAGAACACAAATGAAGGCTCGACAGAGATGAATAGGAATTTTAAATGTTCATTACATGCAGCATTGCTCTTTTTTCCTCTCATTTTTGTTGTCGAGTGAACCAGCCAGCCGCGAGGTCGAGGAGACGAGAAAATAAACCAAGAAAATAAAGAAAATGCGAAGGGAAAAAAAGGAAAATAGTTAACCGGCCAAAAGGACAGCCATGAAAAGAAGGAAAAATATTGAAAGCAGGAAATTTGAGAGAAAGAAAGGAGGAGAAAATATACCAAGAAATGAAATAGGGAGAGAGAAAGGAGGAGAAAATATACCCGGAAAAGAAAGAGAGAAAAAGAAAGGAGGAGAAAATATACCAAGAAATAAAATAGGGCGAAAGAAAGGAGGGGAAAATATACCAAGAAACAAAATAGGGAGAAAGAAAGGAGGGGAAAATATACCAAGAAACAAAATAGGGAGAAAGAAAGGAGGGGAAAATATACCAAGAAACAAAATTGAGAAAAAGAGAGGAGGAGAAAATATAATAGGAAAAGACAGAATGAAAAAAAGGGAAAAAAAGGGGAATGCTTAGCTTGTCAAAAGGAAAACTATGACGACTGGAAGAGAAAAAAATATTAAAAGAAACAAAGTAGAGAAAAAAAGGAGTAAAAAAGGAAATTCCTGACATTTTCTCTCATGGCTTCTCTGTCCTTTTCTTTTGTGTGTGTGCGTTTGTGTGTTTCCGCGTTTTTATTTCCTTGTGTTTTTATTTGCATTGCGTGACCTCGATTTGCAGGTTCTAATGTCAACAACCTATTTTCTCTCTCTCTCTCTCTCTCTCTCTCTCTCTCTCTCTCTCTCTCTCTCTCTCTCTCTCTCTCTCTCTCTCTCTCTCTCTCTCTCTCATTTCTGCGGTCGGGTGGACAGACGGCTCACAAAAAAACGTTGACTATTTCTCTACGCGTCCTTAATGTGCTTTTAAGACATTTTTCTGTCGTGAACAAAGGTGACATTTTACAGGGAGAAGGAAGGAAGAGAGGAGGAGAAGGAGGAGAAGGTACGAGAGAGAGAGAGAGAGAGAGAGAGAGAGAGAGAGAGAGAGAGAGAGAGAGAGAGAGAGAGAGAGAGAGAGAGAGAGCACTGGCTTTATTGGTGGTGGTAGCGTCAACCCCCGCCTGACCTCCTGTGTTGTTTCATTTCCCAGACTTTTTTCCCCTCCGGCGACTTGCACAACTCTGCTTTTGGGCGGGGAAGGGACGGGGGGATTAAAGGGGAGCGGGGCAGGGGGTGAGTGGGGTACGGGGGCGGATCGGGGGTAAGGGAGAATCACAGAGGTATATAACTCTGTGGGGAGAATAGATAGGGATGGCGTAGTGACTAAAGGAGAAAGGAAAGAGAAATGAGTTTAGGATAATAAGGGGTCGCTAAGGGAAGAACTATATAGACGAGCCAGGGAAAGAGAAATGCTATAGGAATGGGTAGTGTGCTGAGGAGAGTAAGGGTTGCTGAGGGGAGAACAAAACGAGCCAAGGAGAGGGAAATGGTAAAGGGACGAAAAGTGAGCTGAGACTTGTAAAGGGTGACTAAGGAAAGAAGAAGAAGCCAAGGAAAGGGAAATGGTATAGTTATGGGATGTTAGGCGGATACTGATGAAAATGGGGAGAGGCTAGAACGAGGTTGGATATGAAAGAGTGACGGGGAGATGGGAAGAAAGGAAGGGATAGGAAAGGGAAAGTACTGGGAGAGCAAGGGGCGAGAGCGGGGTAGGAAATGAAAGACTGACGGAAAGATGGCAAGTAGAAAGGATGGGAAGAAAGGAAGGGATAGGAAAAGGAAAAGTACTGGGAGAGCAAGGGGCTAGAGCGTGGTTGGAAATGAAAGACTAACGGGAAGATGGCAAGGAGAAAAGGAAAAGCTGGGAACGCGAAAGGAACCTGAAGAGAAAGGGGCAAGAACGGGGTTGGAAATGAAAGAATAACGGGGAAGTAGGAATAGGAAGGAGGGGCTGGGAACGGGAAAATGTTTGTAAGAGAAGAAGACTCGGACGCCAGGAGGGGATTGTATTCGAATTGGGTGGGGACTGCACGGGGACTTGGAGGTCATTAACTGCCTTTGTGTGTCTCGTTGGGAGTTTTGTTGCTCGTTGTGGAAGTAATGGTGGTGGTGGTGATAGTAATAGTAAGGGTAATAGTAGCAGTAGTTGTAGAGGTAGTAGATATAGCAGTAGTAGTTTTGTAATGTGGTATTTGTGGTGGTGGTGGTTGGCCTGTGTTTCGTGTAAGGGATTCACACCCACTACAGACGAGGGGGCAAGGGTGTCACTCGAAGGCTTCATGCGCTGTAAGCTCTTCTCATAGTGATTATATATATTATCAGGAAAAAAAATTGGATAGATAGTGAAACGTGGCAGAACGAGACCGTGGAGTTTGTCGCGAGCTCTGAGGCGAGGCGGGTAATGGCGGAGAAGTGTAATGCGATATTTTACGACATTACTGTTGTTATTATCTTCTTCTGTTACTTCTTTTTCTTTTTTTTCTCCTTCTTCTTCTTCTGATTATTATTATTATTATTATTATTATTATTATTATTATTATTATTATTATTATTATTAGTTGCTATTTTTCTAGTTTAGCTTCTTTTTTTCTTAATTGCTGTCGTTTTGCTTCTTCTACATTATTGCTTTGTTCTGTTTCTTCTTTTCTATCGCTCTTTCTTTTTTTTAATATATCATTGCTATACTTTTCTTTTCATCTTTATTATTGTTATCCTCCATTGTTTTTTCCTTATTTTACTTTTCATCTTTTTCCTTTTCTGTTTTTCCTTTTTTCTTTTTATTTTGTTGCTATGCTGTCTAGTCCATTTTTTTGGTTTTCTCTTTCACACAAGTTTCCCTGCATGTATATTTTTTTTCAGTCAGAGGCCATTCACTTCCATTATCGTTCATTACTCACGCCTCACTCGTATTCGATAACTTCAACTTTACAGGTTTCGCGGATTTTCCATTCCTCCTCTTCTTTCCTCTCCCTCCTGTTATTTATCGTCTCATCTCTCTCACTTACCCTCGTGTTTTTTTCCTTTTCCTCTCTCTCTCTCTCTCTCTCTCTCTCTCTCTCTCTCTCTCTCTCTCTCTCTCTCTTCTGTAATTTATGTCATTGGTATAATTTTCCACCTCCTGTAACTCTAATCTCCTCCTTCATTTTTATCTCTCTTCCTTTTCTCCTTCATTCATCCATTCCTGTTTATTGTCTCATTTATCTCTGCTCCCCTGCTCTTTCCTCTCTCATACTTTTTATGGTATTATTATTTTTTCCTCCCTTGTCATCTTCCTTCTTTATTTTCATCTTCCTTGCCCTCTTTTACTTTTTATCCCCTTCATCTATCTCCATTCCTACCTTCCTTCCTTCCCTCTTAACCCCGAGTTTTACATCTTTTCTTCCTTAGTTTTCCCAGTCCCTCCATCTTTTACCTTTCTCATCCCTCCTTTGTCACTCCCTCCCTCCCTTCGCTACTGCAGGACTTATAAACTATGTGAACAACTTTACTACTAACAATAAACAAGACACACTCACATGATCACGGCACGGACTTCCACACTGACACGCAAGTAAACAACAGAAAAACAATGTACTCCAGCAGACAAAGGGTGCAGAGTGTCTCGCCAGGTACTCTGAATAGTCCTGGGAAGCATTGGCTGGCACGAGGAGTCAGGGCACACAGCTGACCGGTCACAGCCGACCCTAACTCTGGCTGACGCTCCAAGGAAGCACGGTTGATTCGACACTGCCGGCAGGACAAGGCTACATTACTTTGAAGTCCGGAACAGGACACATCTGACAGGCCACAGCTGGCAGGACACAGCGAACACGACTTCACAGACAGTGTTGCCAACTTCAGCAGAGCGCCGATGTTCCTTTGCTCCATCAGGTCAGCTTGCATTGATAATGAAACTGGATCATCGGTTTGGATTCAGGAAATGGGACCAGGACTCCTGTTAGGCCCAAGAAGGAAAAGTAGATTAGGTGCCAAGGACTGGAATGGGTAGTCCAACAACTGGAAAAACAACAATCCCATTTATGAGCTAATAACTGTGAATTAGGAATCGTTAACACACCAGGAAGTTGACTTTATGACCGCAATAACGACAACCAGGGCAATAAACACAACCACGGCTCACGACTCTGCCACAGGAACTTACTAGAGCGATGCGCACTCCATCACTACAAGAAAGGAAAAGCTACCAGGGTAAAGGGCAAGGCTTCATCTTACCGTCCGTTCATACAGGAAATACTCCGGTGAGACACGTGAACCAACACTCAACTCATATTCAAACAGAGAGAGAGAGAGAGAGAGAGAGAGAGAGAGAGAGAGAGAGAGAGAGAGAGAGAGAGAGAGATTATATAATTAAAAATATGAAACAGGAAAAAACACAAGTTAGGAACCCCTTCTCCGGATGTGTGGATGTGACTTATCATACTGAGGGGTGCATCCAGCCGTGTGTGTGTGTGTGTGTGTGTGTGTGTGTGTGTGTGTGTGTGTGTGTGTGTGTGTTATCAGGAAGCGTTTTTTGTGGTTGAGGAAGGAAGGGGAGGCGTGAGGGGCATTTTTTGAGGAGGGGAGGAGGAGGAAGAAAAGGAGGATAACATGGGGAGAAAGAAAATAGAAAATATATTAATAACGAAATTGATAAAAAAAAAGATGAATTTCAGGAAAACTAAGTCATTGAATAATAAAGTATATATATGAAACACATTTGAGAGAGAGAGAGAGAGAGAGAGAGAGAGAGAGAGAGAGAGAGAGAGAGAGAGAGAGAGAGAGAGAGAGAGAGAGAGAGAGAGAGAGAGAGAGCGCCACTGCCGATAAACAAAAAATGCCACTAAAAATAAATGAACTGTAAAGGAGATACGGAAATATACGAATATAGGAACTGGCAGAGAGAGAGAGAGAGAGAGAGAGAGAGAGAGAGAGAGAGAGAGAGTCCGGAGTCTCTCACTTTCCACCTCTCCCTTTCCCGTGATCCACAGTACTCTCTCTCTCTCTCTCTCTCTCTCTGATCCCTTCCCTTTCTCTCCCTCTCCTCCCTTCCCCTCTATTACCTCTCCATTTCTTGTCTTTTTTTTTCTCTCCCTTTCCTACCCCTTCATACCCTTCCATTCTTTCTCCCTTACAGCTTTTCTTCCCCTCCCCTACTTTCTCCCTTCCACCACCTCTTCCTTCTTTACATTCTTTCTTTTCCTCTCTTATTCCCCTCCATCCTTTCCTTCCATTCTCCCTCTTCCTCTTTTTTCCCCCTCCATCCTTTCCTTACATTTTTTCTCTTTCTCTCTTCTTCCCTTCCATCCCTTCCTTCCATTCTCTCTCTTCCTCTTTTCTTCCCCTCCATCCCTTCCTTCCATTCTTTCTCTTCCTCTCTTTTCCCCTCCATCCTTTCATCCATTCTCCCTCTTCCTCTCTTTCCCCTCCATTCTTTCTCTTCCTCTCTTTCCCCTCCATTCTTTCCTTCCATTCTTCCTCTTCTCTTCTTCCCCTCCATCCCTTCCTTCCCCTTTTTCTCGTCCAGTCTTCTTATTTTTTCTCTTTGCTATTATTTATTTCTTTATTCCTTCATTCTTCTCCTTCATTCCTTCTTTCCATCCCTAATTTCCTGCTTCTTCCATCCCTTACAAGCTAACTCTTTCCTTCCCTGCACCCGACGGGCTGACATGACTTCCACCGTCACCTCTCCTTCTCCCTCCCTCTCTCTCTCTCTCTCTCTCTCTCTCTCTCTCCCTCCCTCCCTCCCTCATTCCTCCGCCAATAAACGTCACAAGGGAGTCGGTTCATCACGGCTTCGGCGACGTTGACAGCGAAGGGCAAATTTGTGTATCCCTCTTCCTCTTCCTCTTCCTCGTCTTCCTCCTCCTCCTCTTCCTCTTCCTCTTCTTCCTCCTCCTCTTTTTCTTCTTCCTCCTTCTTGTTCCTTTTTCTCATGTTTTCCTCCACTTTCTCTTCCTTATTCCTCTTTCTCTTCTTCTCCTAACCTTCCTTTTCCTCTTTCCCCTCTTATATCATTATTTCACTACTCCCTCGTCCTCCTCTTCGTCCTCTTGCCCCTCCTCTTCCCTTTCATTAGCTACTCCTCCAACACGCACACACACACGCACGCACATACACGCACACGATAATACAGTCATGCTCACTCTCACTTTCACACACGCACACAGGAATGCACAATCACTGAGAACCGTTTTTTTTTTTTCGTGTGTGTGTGTGTGTGTGTGTGTGTGTGTGTGTGTGTGTGTGTGTGAGGCAATCTGACTCCTTACCTGCCTGTCTGTCACTCACCTGTCCGTTATTATTTGCACACACACACACACACACACACACACACACACACACACACACACACACACACACACACACACACACACACACACACACACACACCAATATACACACAAAATCGAATGCTCTGAGGGAGGAACATTCTTTTCTCAGTGTGTGGAAGAGAGAGAGAGAGAGAGAGAGAGAGAGAGAGAGAGAGAGAGAGAGAGAGAGAGAGAGAGAGAGAGAGAGAGAGAGAGAGAGAGAGAGAGAGAGAGAGAGAGAGAGAGAGAGAGAGATACGGAGGGAGAAAAGGTCTGGAAGGATTTGGGAAAGAGAATAGGATAGGGAAACAGGGAAGGAAGGAGAGAGAGAGAGAGAGAGGGAGGGAGAGAAGTAGAGAAAGAAAGAATGGAAAGAGGAATGAAGATAGGAAACTGCGAAGGAAGGAATAGGAGAGAGAGAAACGAACCAAGAGAAGGAGGAGGCGTGCGTGAGAGGGAAGATGAACAAAGGAATGGGAGAGAGAGAGTGGAAGAAGAGCAAGAGAGTGAGAGAAGTAGAGAAAGAAGGAATTGAACGATGATTGAAGACACCGAATAGCGAATAAGGGAATAGCAGCAAGGGGAATAAAAGAACAGGAGTAGGAATAGGAGAAAGAGTAGGAGGTGAGAGGGAAGATAAAAATAGAATATAAAGAGACAGAGGAGAGGGGAATAGAAGGAAACGTTTGGTACTTAATAGAGAGAAAAGGGAGGAGAAGAAAAATAAGAAGAGAAAGGGAAATGGGTGAGGTCGATAAAGGGAGAGAAGAAGATATAATAGAAGTGATGAAGAGACATTTGTAACAGAAGGGAAGGAACACGGAGGAAGGAGGGATGGAGATGGAGGGGAGATAAGGAAATGGAGGAAGGGAGGGGAGCCAAGGAAATGAAAGTGAGAAGGAAAGAATGACAGGGAGGGAGATAAATAGGGAATAGAAAAAGGGAAAATGGGAAGAAAGGGGAAAGATAGAGACTGAGAGAAAACAAGGAATTGGAGGAGGAAAGAAAAGATTGATGATAAGTAAGTAAAGGGAAGAATGAAATAAAGAAGAAGAGCAGGAATGGAAAAAATTGTGGGAGGAAGGAAGGAATAGGGGAAAAGAAGAAAGTAGCTGAGGATAGAAAGTAGAAAACGTAAGGGGATTGTGGAATGAAAGAAAGCCAGCAGAAAGGAAGAAAGGGAAAGAAGGAAGAGAAGAGTAATGGAGGAAAGAAAATAGGAAAGACAAGGGAAATTGTGGAGAGAAAGAAAAGAGAGGGATTAATGAGGGAAGGGAAAGAGAGATGGGAAGGGAAATGGTTAGTAGCTTAGGGAAATTATGGAGAGAGAGAGAGAGAGAGAGAGAGAGAGAGAGAGAGAGAGAGAGAGAGAGAGAGAGAGAGAGAGAAAGAGGGATGGAAGAAGAGAAAAGAGTTGAACAGAGAAATAGAAAAGGTTATGAAAATTGTGGAGAAAGAGAGAGGAAGGAAAGAAAAGAGAAGGAGGAAGGAGAGAAGGGAAAGGAGGAGGAGGAGAGGGAGGAAGGGGGAAACTAGGAACATAAGGCAAATCTATTTATCTTAACTTTTCCGTCGCGGAGTTTGCAGCAAAAATCAAAGAAAAGGAGAAAGAAAGAAAAATCACGAGGATATCAAATCAACGCAAAAAAAAGACAAGAAAACCTAAAAATAAATGAGGGAAAGTGACAGCGAGAGGCAAATAAATGAGACGGGGAACAGAAAGCTGGAAAAAAAGGAAGAGGAGGAGGAGGAGGAAAGAAGAGGAAAAGGGGGATAAGAGAAAGCAGAGGAAAAGAGAAATAAAGTTACGAGAGAAGAGAAAAGAAGAGAAATCCTCAGGTGACTTAACTTCCTGAGAAACTTTAAATCCCGGAAAAATTAGGAGACTGAAACACACACACACACACACACACACACACACACACACACACACACACACACACACACACACACACACACACACACACACACACACACACACACACACACACACACACACACACACACACACACACACACACACACACACACACACGCTCTAAAAAGGCAAGGGACGTTGAAAAGGAAGAAGAGAAAAATATATAAAGAAAATTAAGTACACACACACACACACACACACACACACACACACACACACACACACACACACACACACACACACACACACACACACACACACACACAATTTTAAAAGGAAGAAGAAAAAAATATATAAAGAAAATTAAGTACACACACACACACACACACACACACACACACACACACACACACACACACACACACACACACAGCAATCTTTTCCCCCTTTCCTCCCTTTCCTTCTCATCTCTCCCTTCGTCCCCTTCCACTTTATTCCTTTATTTCTCCCTCTCTCCTTTTTGATCCCTTCTACTCTTTGCTCCTATCCTCTTTTCCATTCCACTCTTTCTTTCCTCCTTCCCAATCGCTTCCTTTCTGTTTTATCTTTTTTTTTCTTTCAGTTCCTCTCCACGCCTTTTTTTTTTCTTCCTCGTCTTCTTTAAACATCATCTCACACTCTCTTATCTCTTTACTTGTATTTCTTTTCCTTATCTTCTCAAAGCCTGTCTCACTCCAAACTTCATCTCCTTTCTCATCATTCTTCATTTTTCTCACTTCTCCTCTCCTTTCCTCTCCATATTTTCTATACTCCTCTCTCCTCTCCTCTCTTCCATTCTCCTTTCCTTCCGTCTTTCTTTCTCTCGCGGCGAATTCCACAAAAGTTGCACGACTGGAAACAAGTGGAAGTATTCGAGGCAGAGAAAGAGCAGGAGGAGGAGAAGGAAGAAGAGAAGGAGGAGGAGAAGATGATGATGATGAAAGTGGAGGTAGGCTCTTCCTCCTCCTCCTCTTCCTACTCCTCCTCCAATCCGTAGATCCTCTCTGATTCCTCCTCCTTCCTGACAGCATCAAAACCTTACTCTTCATTTTCCTTTCTTTCTTTCTCACTTTTTCTTTATTTTTTTTTCCTCTTTTTATCAGCTTTTCCTGTGCTCTTGCGACTTTACTTATTGTATTTTTTTTTGTTTATATATTTACTAATTGCATTCTACTTTTCTTTCCAGGTAAATTCCAAGTGACTCTTTTTGCGAGGAGAGAACGGAAACAGACTGAGCTCTTGGTAAGTGTTGAGAGAGAGAGAGAGAGAGAGAGAGAGAGAGAGAGAGAGAGAGAGAGAGAGAGAGAGAGAGAGAGAGAGAGAGAGAGAGAGAAATAAAAATAAAAAAGAAAGAGCGAGAGAGAAAAATAATGATCGAATGAAGGAAAAAAGAAGAAAAGAAAGAAAGAATGAGAGAGAGAGAGAGAGAGAGAGAGAGAGAGAGAGAGAGAGAGAGAGAGAGAGAGAGAGAGAGAGAGAGAGAGAGAGAGAGAGAATACTCTAATGAGAGAAAAATCTTATACTTTAAAGAAAATATATATTCACAACTGTTGTTATCATGAATCGATAAAAAAAAAACAAGAACGAAAAGTTTAAATGAGAGAGAGAGAGAGAGAGAGAGAGAGAGAGAGAGAGAGAGAGAGAGAGAGAGAGAGAGAGAGAGAGAGAGAGAGAGAGATTCTTAGACCCCGCCAGAAAGGAATAACTGAAGGGGAATGAAGGAAAAGAGCAAAGGGAAGAAGAGGAGGAGGAGGAGGAGGAGGAGGAGGAGGAGGTGGAGGTGGTGGTGGTGGTGGTTGGGAGTGTATTGGAAGACTTGAGGAAGAAAAAGAAGAATATGAAAGTAATGATAAGAAGAAGACAAAGAAAAATGAGAAGAAGAAATTGTTGGGAAGAACGAGGAGAAGGAATGGAAGAAGAAGAAGAAGAAGAAGAAGAAGAAAGAAAGAATGAAATAAAAACAGATCAAGAAATTGAATAGAGGGAATGATAGAACTGAGAGGAAGAAAAGAAAGCAGACGAAGAGGAAGAAAAAGAAAAAAAGAAGAAGGAAAAGAAAACTAAAAACGCAAAAAAAAAAGAAAAATCCAGTGATAATCATGATGAATGGAGGAGGATACCGAGAAGGGACAGGAAGAGGAGGAGGAGGAGGAGGAGGAGGAGGAGGAGGAGGAGGAGGAGGAGGAGGGTTGAACGGAAACGGAAATTGTCTGAGAAAAGAGAGGATGAAAAGAAAGAGAACCACAATGTAAAGGGCAAGACGAGGACCAATTGTTGAGAGAGAGAGAGAGAGAGAGAGAGAGAGAGAGAGAGAGAGAGAGAGAGAGAGAGAGAGAGAGAGAGAGAGAGAGGGGGGGGGGGTAGTTGTGTGGGTCTCCGTCGCCAAGATGAATGGTCGCAAAACACGACAAAGGAGGAGAAGGAAGAGGAGGAGGAGGAGGAGAGGAGGAGTAAGAGGGCTTAGGGCAAATCCGTAGAAGAAAATTAAGTAGTTTCAGTAGTAGTAGTAGTAGTAGTAGTAGTAGTAGTAAAAGAAGGAGGAGAATTGGGACGAGGACGAAAATGAAAGTCAAGAGAAAAATAAAGAAAAAAAAGAAAGGAAAAAGAAAGAAAAAACTACATATATTTAAAGAGAACGAGTAGAAGGGCGAGATGGATTTGATGGAGCAGGAGGAGAAGGAAGAGGAGGAAGAGAAGGAAGAGGAGGAGGAGGAGGAAGCAGTGGTGATGGTGACGTTCTTTTGTTTTTTACCTCCAGAAATACGAAAGGGAGGAGGTAATGATCTGTATAGTCGGTTCAGGAGAAGTTTCTGAATCCGTCTCGTTTGCTTTTTTGTAAGATAATTTGACCCTCTAATCCTTTACCGTTTTCTCTCTCACAAATTGAGAGAATCCAAGATAAGAAGAACCGCAAAAAAGGAGAATGCGAGAGGATCAGAAAGCAGAGATAAGAGGAGAGAGACAAGATAAGAGAGGATAAGAGATTGAAAATGCAAAAAAAAAAAATAATAATAATAATAATAATAAAAATAACACGGAGAAAAGGAAGAAGATAAGTAATTGAAAATGTAAAATAATTGGGTAATACAAAAAAAAAATATAAGAAAACAACAAAGAAGAGAAACGGTAATAAAGCAGAAAGAAGAAGAGAAAAAAGGATAAAAAATAGAAAACACAAAAGAAAAGGATAACACTAAAGAAAAAGGAAGAAAACAACGTGGAAAAACAAAACAGCAAAGAAGAGAAAAAGTAAAAAAAAAGCAGAAAGGAGAAGAGAAAAAAGGACAAAAGATAGAAAACACAAAAGAAAATGATAACACAAAAAAAACGTAGAAAAACAAAACAGCAAAGAAGAGAAAAAGTAAAAAAAAGCAGAAAGGAGAAGAGAAAAAAGGATAAAAGATAGAAAACACACAAAAAATAACACTAAAAAAATAATAAAAATGGAAAAGAGAATAAGACGAAGGAAGAGGAAAGAGAGGAGGAAGGAAAAATAGCAAAAGATTGAAATTGGGCAACAAGAGGATGATACGCACGAAAATATAAAAAAAAATACATGAAAAAATAAAAGAAAAAAAAATGAAAGAGGAGGAAAGTTGAAGAGGAAAGAAAGGTGGCGACAGTGAAGGTGAGAGTTATTTCAACCAGGAAATTTGATGGCACCAGATATCCTGCTCCCCCCCCCCCCTCTCCTACCCCCCTACCCCCCTCTACCCCCCCTTGCTCCCCCTGTTTTCCAGCATTACCCCAACACTCGGCAGGGACTGTATCTCTTGTTTTGATCTCCTCCTCCTCCTCCTCCTCCTCCTCCTCCTCCTCCTCCTCCTCCTCTGCCAGCAACCGTATCTTCGTCACTGATCTCTTCCTCCTCCTCCTCCTCCTTCTTCTTCTTCTTCGTTTTCCATTATTATTATTATTATTTTTAACTTGGTATATATTAATAGTGTTATTATGAGTAGCAATAGCAGACTCTCTCTCTCTCTCTCTCTCTCTCTCTCTCTCTCTCTCTCTCTCTCTCTCTCTCTCTCTCTTAATAAGCCCCTCACAAAAACTAAAACTCGTAGAAATCAAGACAGCCCGCTCCCATTTTATCTATTTTCTTTATCTATCTCTTCTACCATTGTCATCTCCCTTCCCCTTCTCCTCCATCTCCTCGTCCCTCTACCCCAAAAGAAGAAACATTATAGAAGGCAAAAAAAAAAAAAAAAAAAATAGGGCATATCACTGCGGGACGTCGGAGGAGAAGGAGGAGGAGGAGGAGGAGGAGGAGGAGGAGGAGGAGGAGGAGGAGGAGGAGATCGTGTTGAAAGGAGAGGAGAGAAAAAGAAAGAGAAAAACTGTGATGACCAAGCAGCATACAGATCTGGGGACCCACTTTTCTTTTTTGAGAGAGAGAGAGAGAGAGAGAGAGAGAGAGAGAGAGAGAGAGAGAGAGAGAGAGAGAGAGAGAGAGAGAGAGAGAGAGAGAGAGACGCGGAGACAACACGGCCGGAGCCAATGAGGTGTGAGGAGTTGAGAGGCGGGAGGAAACGTCAGCAATTGGAGGAAAAAGGGAGAAGGAAATTTTGCGGACGGTAAGTAGCGGGTGAAAGGGGAGGAGGAAGAGGAGGAGGAGGAGGGGGAAGAAGAAGAAGAAGGAGGAAAAGAAGGAGGAGGCTAATGGTGTTTGTGTGGAAGAGGAGGAGGAGAAGGAGGAGGAGGAGGAGAGGAAGAGGGGTAAGGAGTTAGAGGAGAGTGTAAAGAAGAAGAAAGAGGAGAGGGAAGAGGGAGAGTAAGGAAGAAAAAAGAAGAATGGTAAAAGAGAAGATAGAAAATTAAAATTAGAAAAAAAGGGAAAGAAATAAACATAATGGAAAATTAAGTAGGAAGAGGAGGAGGAGGACCAGGAGGAAGAGGAGGAGGAGGAGGAGGAGGGCAGAGGAGGGATGGAAGGAAAAAAGAACCGTGACCAAGAAATAAAGGAAGTAAGGAAGGAGGGAAGTAAATGAACAGGAAGGGAAGACGTTGTGTTTTAAGAAGGAGGAGGAGGAGGAGGAGACAAGGTGAGAAGGGTAAAATGACGTGAGTGTATTCAGTAGTATTTTCCGTGGGTGTGTATGTGTGTGTGTGTGTGAGAGAGAGAGAGAGAGAGAGAGAGAGAGAGAGACAGACAGACAGACAGACAGAGAGACAGACAGACAGACAGACAGACAGACAGACAGACAGACTTCTACGACAACAACTGGCAAGGAATCAAGCCTCCATTAAACTTTTCCCAGCCGGCGTTTCCTCGTCGCTTATACAAACAGTAGAATTATACTTGTATATGCAAAGGAATTTAAGATGCAAACTTTTCACGTTCTTGTTGAATTTTGTGTCGTCGGGCTCCCTCTCGCTGGCTGGCTGATGGCTGGCTGGCTGGTAAGTTTTATCCTGCTGGTTGGCTGTCTGGCTTTTTGTCTATCTGTCTGTATGTCTGGCTGGTTGGCTGTCTAGTTGGTTGGCTGGCTAATGAGCAGGCCGGCAGGGTGGCTGGCTGGCTGGCTGGCTGACTGACTGGCTGGCTGGCTGACTGACTGACTGGCTTGCTGGCTGACTGATTGGCTGGCTGGCTGACTGGCTGGCTGGCTGGCTGGCTGGCTGGCTCGCTGGCTGACTGACTGGCTTGCTGGCTGACTGATTGGCTGGCTGGCTGGCTGGCTGGCTGGCTGGCTGACTGACTGGCTTGCTGGCTGACTGATTGGCTGGCTGGCTGACTGACTGGCTGGCTGGCTGGCTGGCTGACTGACTGGCTTGCTGGCTGACTGATTGGCTGGCTGGCTGACTGGCTGGCTGGCTGGCTGACTGACTGGCTGGCTGGCTGGCTGACTGACTGGCTGGCTGGCTGGCTGAATGACTGGCTGGCTGGCTGACTGGCTGGCTGGCTGCCTGGCTGGCTGGCTCGCTGGCTGGCTGGCTGGCTGACTGACTGGCTGGCTGGCTGGCTGACTGACTGGCTGGCTGGCTGGCTGGCTGGCTGGCGGGCCGTCTCTGTACACGACAAGTTAGTCTCCAAAAATCAAAATTAAACCGAGAAAATCGGCTTAACGCAGCTTTTCGTCTCGACAGTTTTCACCCCAAAAATCAAAATTCGTTTTGTGGAATTCAACTCGTGTGTGCGTTTACCCCCTCCCCCAAAGCACCCCCCTTCCCCCAAGCACCCCCCTCCCCACAAGCACCCCCCTCCCCACAAGCACCCCCCCTTCCCCCAAATCACCTCCCCTT